>NC_057800.1:36129282-36176925 GCF_018294505.1 Triticum aestivum | reverse complement strand
GGAACGTAGGAGGTCCGTTTCCTCCATTTTGCGGTACGCCAGACCCCTCCCGGTGAACAGGATCCCGTTTCAAACATGGTCGGTCAAACACAAGGTCGTTTCCTCCATTCTGCGGTACGCCAGGCCTCATTTCCATCGCATGTTCCATCCAAGCCCTCACGATGAACACAAGCATTCCGTTGCCTCCCCATGAACACGACGACGACGCTGTTTCTCCATTCCGACCCAGCCATGTACACGAGCCGTCGCCGTACGTATGCGCGCGTAGGCATTCGAGACCCCGCCCGTATGTACACATATGTGGCCATATTTTCTTTCTTGCACCCTAGCCGTTGTACGTACATGTAAATGCTACATGTGTGCCTCTACTACGACACGTGCGCGCCTCTACTACGACACATGCGCGCCTCTACATCGACCAGTATGTACGTACACGTTCGCGACCAGAATGACAACGCTACGTATGCTTCGACCAGGTGGGTCCCGACTGTCAGGCACTTCCTTGCCTGCGAAGATGTAGCTGGTTGGTCCGAGCAGTCAGGGGGCGAATCATTTTTTTTGCCCAGACGCACTTCCTTGCGTGCGAAGATGTAGCTGGTGGGTCCCAGCAGTCAGGGGGAAACGTTTTTTTCGTGAAATACGGTGGCCCATCCGGTGGGTCCCGCTGTCAGGTGGATGAATAATTATTTTGCACGTAATAAGGAGGCACTTCCTTGCTGCGGCCGCGGACCCAGCTGTCAGCCTCTCCACGTACAGTCCAGTCTGATGGAAGCCATTCCTTGACCACGTTCACCATGCCGCGCCGAGAGCACCAGGGCGGTGGACGACGGCGAGGCCTAGGAAGGGGACGACGCAGAGCCAGGGAAGACGCGGCAGTGGATGCCCACGCGTAGAGCAGTACGAGGGTTCACTGGTTCGCTATGTTGTGAGGCTGCCGTCGCCGCAGAATAACAGGGGGTGTGGGTGAGTAGAGGGACAGCCTGGCCAGCGGTGGGAGTAGTAGGGGGCGGTGAGGCCTCCGCCGCATCGCAGCCGGCCACGGGAGGCAGGAGCATGAGGCACGACGGGCGCTAGTTTGGGCGGCTGGAGCAAGAAGACCAGAGGTTGAAGAAGCACTACGGCCGTTCGATGGACATCGTACGGTCACTTGAACTAGAATCATGCATATTGACTAAGTTGACAAAGCCCTCCGCCCCCCTCAACTTAGTAGGCCCACAAGTCAGCCTCCCACCAAGGTGGGTCCCAGCTAGCAGGGGGTATTCATTTTTTTGAGCGTAATAAGGAGGCACTTCCTTGCGTGCGAAGATATAGCTGGTGGGTCCGAGCTGTCAGCGGCGGTAACATTTTTTCGTGAAATACAGAGGCCCTTTCGGTGGGTCCCTGATGGCAGGGGAGGAATCATTATTTTGCGCTTAATAAGGAGGCACTTCCTTGCGTGCAGCCGTGGACCCAGCTATCGGCATGTCCACGTACAGTCCACTTCAGATGCATGTCGGTCGTTGACCACGTTGACCACGCCGCGCCGAGAGCACCTGGGCGGTGGACGACGGCGAGGCCTAGGAAGGGGACGACGTGGAGGCAGGGAAGACTCGGCAATTGTTTCCCATGCGGAGGGGAGTATGATTGTACGAGGGTTTACTGGTTCGTCTATCGTCGCTGGAGAATAACATCAGGTGTGGGTGAGTAGAGGGATGGCTAGGCCAGCAATGGGAGTATGGTCGGGCGGTGAGGCCTGCGCGGCAGCACAACCGGCCGTGAGGAGGAGGGAGCAGGCAGTCCCGCCAGTGCTTGTTTGAGCGGCTGGAGCAGGAAGAGCAGAGATTGAAGAAGCACGACGGTCGTTGGATGGGCATCCAACAGTCAGTGCTTGTGCGTCAACCTTTTTTTAGGAAAGCCTCAAATCTGTGGAAAACAGCATACAACCCATCTGCCATTATTTCTAATAATTTACAGCCCATTTGCTAATTCTTAAGGTTTTTTGGAGCAGATACTTTTTTTGTTAGCATTACAGCCCATATTGTGGCCACGGTTAAAAAATTAACGAAATTTTGCATATTTCGGTGCGGTCCGAACTATTTTTAATCCTGAAGTTTCGACTCACATTCAAACTGATTTTAAAAATAAATGTATATCAATATAAAATCCAACAAATTCTCCACGCATAAAAATTAATGTAATTTAAAATCTCGAAATGAAAAAAAGATATTTTAAACTAATTGCTGGTTTGATGTGTTTTAAAAATGTACATCCCATTTCACATTACTGATGGGCCATTTTCTCGGCTAGCCGAATGAAGCTCTCCTCATCTTGAAAGATTTGCAGCCCAACAGGCTTGACAAAGTGACTTACTTGGCAAATCACAAAAAAACTGGGTTGTGGCCATGGACCCAGCTGTCAGCCTCTCCACGTACAGTACTCTTCCGATGGAAGTCGGTCGTTGACCACATTGACCACGTCGCGCCGAGAGCACCAAGGCGGTGGATGACAGCGAGGCCTAGGAAAGGAACGACACGGAGCCGAGGAAGACGCGACAGAGGATGCCCACGCAGAGAAGAGCACGAGGGTTCACTGGTTCGGCTGCGGCGTGAGGCTGCCGTCGCCGCAAAATAACAGGGGGTGTGGGTGAGTAGAGGGATAGCATGGGCCAGCGGTGGGAGTAGTAGGTGGCGGTGAGGCCTCCGCGGCATCACAGCCGGCCACGAGAGGCAGGAGCACGCGGCACGACCGGCGCAGCTTTGGGCGGATGGAGCAAGAAGACCAGAGGTTGAAGAAGCACTACGGCCGTTGGATGGACATCGTACGGTCATTGGAGCTAGAATCGTTCATATTGACTAAGTTGACAAAGCCCTCCATCCTCGTCAACTTAGTAGGCCCACAAGTCAGCCTCCCACCAGGTTGGGTCCCAGCTAGCAGGGCGAGTATTCATTTTTCTGTGCGTAATAAGGAGGCACTTCCGGTGGGTCCGAGCTGACAGCGGGGGGGGGACGTTTTTTTCGCGAAATACTATGGTCCGTCCGGTGGGTCCCAGCAGTCAGGGGAAAATGTTTTTTTCGTGAAATACGGTGGCCCGTCCGGTGGGTCCCAGCAGTCAGGGGGGAAACGTTTTTTCCGCGAAATACTGGTGGCCCGTCCGGTGGGTCCCTGCTGTCAGGTGGAGGAATACTTATTTTGCATGTAATAAGGAGGCACTTCCTTGCGGCTGCCGTGGACCCAGCTATCAGCCTCTCCATGTACAGTACTCTTCCGATGGAAGTCGGTCGTTGACCACATTGACCACGCCGCGCCGAGATCACCACGGTAGTGGACGACGGCGAGGCCTAGGAAGGGACGACGCGGAGCCGGGGAAGACGCGACAGTGGATGCCCACGCGGAGAGGAGTACGAGGGTTCACTGGTTCGGCTGCGGTGTGAGGCTGCCGTCGCCGAAGAATAACAAGGGGAGTGGGTGAGTGGAGGGATGGCCTGGCCAGCTGTGGGAGTAATATGGGGACGGTGAGGCCTCCGTGGCAGCACAGCCGGCCACGTGAGTCAGGAGCATGCGACACGACCAACGCTGCTTTGGGCGGTTGGGGCAAGAAGACCAGAGGTTGAAGAAGCACTATGGCCGTTGGATGGACATCGTTGACCACGCCGCGCCGAGAGCACCAGGGTGGTGGACGATGGCGAGGCCTATGAAGGGAATGACACGGAGCCGGGGAAGACACGGCAGTGGCTGCCCACGCGGTGGAGAGTACGAGGGTTGACTGGTTCGGCTGCCGTCACCGGAAAATAACAGGAGGTGTGGGTGAGTAGAGGGATAGACAGGCCAGGGATGCGAGTATGATGGGGCCGTGAGGCCTTCCCGGTAGCACTGCCGGCCACGGGAGGCGGGAGCAGGCGGTTCCGACGGCGCTGGTTTGGGATGCTGGGGCAGGAAGATCAGAGACTGAAGAAGCACGATTGCCGTTAGATTGACATCTAACGGTCTGACGCTGGTAGAGTCGATTGTTGACTAAGTTTCTTTTTTGAGAAACCTTGTGTACGCATGAACTTAGTAGGCCAACAATTCAGCCTCCAAATCTGTGGCAGACAACATAAAGCCCATTTGCTATTTTTTTATAATTTGCAGCCCATTTGCTAATTCTTAAGTAATATATTACAACCCATTTTCTACCCAGGACCACGGTCAAAAAGTCCAGCCTTATTTTGCATATTTCGGTGGAGTCCGAACTGTTGTAATCCCGAAATGATAAACATTTTTTAAGAACGTACCGATTTAAAAAAAATTGTTTTGCTTTTGTAAGCAAATAAGATGTGGGACAATTTAGTTGGTTTAAGGGAAAACTAGTGGTAAAAAAATCAGCGCTGGGTGGGAAAAAACAACAAAAATAAGGATGTAAATATGAAAAGGGAATTTTATGTGTTTTCAATATAATGATACGTGTATATGAACTAGTAAAACTATAGGTAGAGATTAGAAAACGGATGTAGGACATGCGTTTCAAGAGGAAAATAGAACTGGGCTGTCTGTTTGATTCAGTAAAAAAACTGCCTACGGATGTTGTAAGACAAAATATAACTAACGCTGGCGGGCCAGAGGCCAGTAGATACCTGCTGGATCTTTGTGCCCCGTTGTCGTCATGGGCTGGGCCTGTTAAAAACAAAACAACCCTGGGCAATCTACAGCCCAGTTGAAACTTGCTCGACCTGAAAAAACAATATACGTGCTCAATAAACGAGAGAATTCTGCAAGTACAGACTGATAACTGGGATGCAGCACGGATATTGTTTTTTTATCATGATAATAAGTGCATGCACTTGTTTCAGAAAAATCGGAGAACTGGGAATTCGAACGGCGGGTGCTTATGCTACCCATCAAATAAAAATCAGGTGCCTGAAAATTCGTTTCGAAACAAATGATTCAGCTTTATATCCACGTCGACCCTCAGCATGATGGTTGGAAGCAAATGCAAGTTCATACCAAAAGATCGTTAACAACAATACCAACTTGCGGACGACAAGGTAGTACAACTACCAATACCCTAGTGTTCGTCTGGTAGAAAATCTTTTTACTCCTGGCCCTAGTGTTCGTCTGGTAGAAATTCTTGTAGAGGAACAGCTCCCACTCCTTCTCTTGCTCCAGGTCCCCGAGGTGGTACTGGTGCATCACCCAGTTGGTCCTCTGCTGGTCGAAGTTCTTGTTGGTCTGCAGCACCAGAACCTTTTTTGCTGTCCGTCTGCCGGCCGTTGACCATCACCGGCAAGGTATTGCCGGTCTTGTGCCACATCGCGTGCATGCCGCACTCCGACTGTATCTTGCGACGCGTCCACACGCCCCTTTTGAACGCCCTGGAATTGCGCTGGAAGAAATGCTTCCTTAGGCCACTCAGTGTGATAGCTGCAGTATTGTGGAATACAGGTTTTAGTGTACCTAGTTGGCATTTTCATAACATCTTTGGCATGTTGCAGTCACTTGTTTCACTTTTTATTAACTGTCAAATTGTAATTGCTTCACCAGGTCTGCGTCTAAAAAGAAAAATAGAGCTATAAACAAAGGAATATGTTTGTGCAAGTAGACGGCTGATCGGTGTCTTACCTGGAAGTTTCTCAGGTTGGGTGTAACATATGCCGTGCTCGCTGTCGATGGTTGGTATGAACAAATCCATGAGAGACTAAAATCTCACGCTGTCAGCACTCACTTTGGCCTCAAGGTGCTCGATCAGCTCCTGATCCGTGGGATCGAACTTGACGCCAGCCGGGAGCACGGGCCAATCCTTCTTCGACTTGCATCGGTAACTCCAGTTATATGGTACTCAATGTATGTTCAATCGACTGCTTTAAATGAATGATGAAAGATTTCGACAGGTAAGTGGTACTCCAAATCTGAAGTCCAGAATACCCGAACACGCCGCCGGGATTCTTGTGTCACCTCACGCGCAGCGTGTTGTCACGTCAATTCAATGTGTGGACATGATGAATAATTTGACCGACGTATACTAGTACTCCTACTGTACTACTTACTAGTCGTATTTAGTGTCATGATTTATACATAGGTTTAACTAACAAGTACGCACTTGAAGCCTAACTGATATATATATATATATATATATATATATATATATATATATATATATATATGTATGGCTTCTGCACAGCATCTCCATCATCATTATCAGTACATCCTATGCAGGTGAGTTAGGATGCACTTGATCCCAGGAAGGTATCTATCCTTCAAACCAGAGGAGTGCTTCAAACTAACAATAGTACATAATATCCAACAAAAGACGGTCGTGCTACAGTAGAAGAATACATGGCCCAGTCTAGATATCAGCACGAATCAAGTTGTGCATATTTGCTGTTGGCATGAACCACATCACCGCATGTCGGGTTTGCAAAAGCCATCCATCGCATGGAAGCTTGATGCCTTTCACACACTGAAGATTATCTAGCAACAAGATGTGTTGACGAATCTCTGGATATGGTGATTCATGAAACCCATGGTATGATGTGTAAACACAGCCCCCCTCGCGAATGGAAGTTGCATAGCACAGTAATCATCACCGGTGATATGATTGATGATTGGTTGGACGATCGGATAATTGAGCTCAAGGAACAAGGAGTGGTTGCCAAGGCTATAAACCCGCCTCCAGTTGAATACGCCTGGCCCAACGGAGCTGGGATCTTTCTCGAACACAAAGCAGCCATAGCCATCTGTAACATCCCAAATTTTCAATTTGGAATGTTATACATTAGGTCATCATGCATATCATATTTTATTTTGCTTTTGGTTTTGATCCTAGAAAATCCTAAGCAACTCAAGGACCCACGGAGAGAGTTGGGGATTTCGTTATTTACATATTTGAGTTTTCTCAAATTATGTAAACAGGATCATTTGATTTTATTTATTTTATCATCAATTATTTCTATTGCAAAAATATGAGAGAGGGAATAAAATGACTTTCCCAAAATATAGAAATATTGAGGATTTAATAAAAAATCAAATAAGTTTTATTTCAAAGTTTTTCGATATTTTTTTATTTGAATTTAGGAAAAATGCACGTTTTTCAAAGTTGTAGTTTGAGCCCAGATAAATGTTCACTTTATCGGGCTTGATTTTAGAAACCCGGCAAAATTTATTTAGTGATTTTTGGATTCCGTTTAGTATTTCTTTTTATTCTTCTTCCGAGCGGAATTATTTAAAAAAACGAAACCGACTTTGGGCCGTACTCGGCCAGGACACCGTTGGCCGGGGGCTTTATAAGGCGCCCGAGGCCCGAGCCGAGAGAGAGCCCAGCCGCCGCCGAAACCCTAGCGCGCCGCCACCGCCGACGCCCACGCCGCCCGCCGCCGCCGACTCGCCGGAGTGCGCGCCGCCCGAGGTTCGCCGCCGCCTCGTTTTCCATGCCGTTAAAAAAATTCTGTTCGTCGTTTTTCTTTTTCATCGAATTTTCCGCGGTTATTTTCTGATCGCGATTTCTGATCCGATTTTCGTTTTAGTATAACTTTTCGCCCGTTTATCGGAATCAGGCGATTCAAGCGCCTGGAGTTTCGTCTCGAAACCCTCTTTCCGAATAATCAACTTAAACAAGTTTTTGCTACTTTAAAATTTTCCCTAGATCCAGATTACTAGAACGAAGTTGTTTTCTTTCGCCGTTTGATTTCTTTTGCTTCGTTTGATTTGATTTCTTTTTGCAAACCAGGGTTCTTAAGTTGAACTTTCTGGTTAGATCTTCTATTTGAGTTTTACCTGTGCATTAGATGAGTACTTATTATATGCTTGTTGTTTGTCTGTGATAGAATACCCGGAGTGCGCCGCTTGTTACTTCGAGTCTCTAGGTTACGCGGATCATCAGCAAGGCAAGTAACACTTTGATCATACCTTTTTCTACAACCCAGTTTTATTGCATTAGATCAATTTTCACACACTGCCTGATTAGGATCTAATTAAATTGTGGGATGGGTAGTAGAAGAGGTAGTACCTATTACCTGTTTATTATCAAACCTTTGGGAGTTACTTCTACGTTTGCTTATTATGCCATGCTATGCTAGTAGACGTGGATTGGGTGAGTGAAATCCATGACAGATGTGAGATTGTTAATTAAGGGTTTATCTAAGGTGGCAACCTAACACACATCTGGGTGGATTGAGGCACCTGGGGTTTCCAGGACTTGCCTGTTTTCTTTTGGACCGCCACCTAGGCTCAAAGGGATCATGAGATTATTCATACTAGAAACTTCTGTGTGCAGCCACAAGCCATTATGGGCTCTGGCGTAGTTGACTAAGTTGTGCGAACTCTTACAGGGTAGACTAGCAGATGTAGGGGAAAGTAGGTGTACCGGTCTATCCGTCATAAGGTGCTAGCACTTCTGAAAGACTGTGTCTCGGTCATCCGTTTCTCAAACACCAAGTAGTGCGAGAAATCCAACGGAGGCGATCGAGTCTTGTGGGGAAAAGTGCGCAAACCTCTGGAGAGTGTAACAAACTAATCATGGTTAGCCGTGTCCCCGGTTATGGACGTCTTGAGTATCTAGTACCTGGATTATCATGTGAATCTCGACATATTACCCTAAATTAATATTGTTGGGTTTTAATGAACTTACTTAATTGGGATTGAGAATGCTGTCAACCATTCTCAATGTTTAACAACCACCATGATAGTAATTAATTTTATTCCTTTGAAGTAGGGAAAAATTGGCTTTACGCAAAAACTGTAACCATAGAGCTTTCCACCAGCCAAATATGCATATAGTATAGTTGTTGCATTTCCATTACTCTCTATGTGTTACCTTGCCAGCATATTCCATGTGCTGACCCATTTCGGGCTGCAACGTTAACGTTGCAGACTTTTCAGACGATGATTGAGGAGTTTTAGGTCGTGGTTCTATACTCAGTGATGCAGTTGGAGTTGATGGACTCACTTATCTTCCAAGCCTTCCGCTGTTATCGTTATTAGTTGGCCTTAAGCCATATTTATTGTAATAAGTTCTCTTTTGAGACACCCGATGTAATAAGTGTGTGATTGCTACTCTGCTATAAATCCTTCAAGTACTGTGTGGTGTCAGCATTACTGATCCAGGGATGACACCGGAGCACAGAGATCAGACTGTTTGAGGTCTGGTCGCTACAGAGATGGTATCAGAGCACACGCTGACTGTAGGACACGACCCCTAAGATAAAGACCTAGATCACTACTCACTCTCTTCACTTCTGACTTCTCATCTTTTCTACTCTTTAGGATGGCAGATGCAAGGAACAAGTTCACACAACCAGATGAAGATACACCCTTTGGACGCCACTTGAAGGAAGTCACTAGATACCTGAACATAGGAGTACCAAGCTTCACGGGAACCTACAATGCCACTTTATCTGAGGAAGAGCGCTGGATGATACAAGTTCATGTTCCAGGAAGGACATTCATGCCAGTCACTGAGCCCATAGAGTTTTCTTTTGATGCACCAACTTGGAGTCTAGGAAAGAGCATGGCAGCTCACATCGCCATGGGACGCATTGGAGAAGTCTACTGCAAGGATCTTAAGGATACTATCTACCAGATTTGTGGGCGCCGAGATGAACACTGGGAGATGATCAGCACCAGGAAAGATAGATCAATTGCAACTTTTATTTAGGAGTTAAACCAGCACATTTGACGATAGAAGAATCAGATGTGCGCCGACATGATAGATCTGAAGAAGGCTAAGACAAGAATCAAGGAACTGGAGGAAGAACTCAAGGCTACGCGCGAAGATTATGAAGAAGAAATTGAAGTATTGGTCGAGAAGAATGACGATCTGATTAAGAAGATTGGAATATTTATGGGAGGCCCGACACCAGTAGATGAAGACGAAGAACCCAAGGAGATTAGCCCGGAGGACTACATCATCATTGATGGCACCGACTCGGAACAAGATAGTAGCGATGATGACTATGTTGATGAAGCAGGAGCAGATATCATGGAGTCTACAACTGTAGAATATTTCTAGTAGACCACCTCACCAGTAGTAGTAGTCCACCATGTAAATATAGTAGTCCGAGCACTTTTGCGATAGCTAGATCGATTGTATGTCCTTGTTTGATTGATTGAAGTGAATTGTTTGTTTTACCTCATGTGCATATGGGTAGTGTTTTCTCTTTAGACACCCTCTATTCTTATATCTCATATTTTCTAAACCCTCAGATGCCTCCGAGACGTGACCCCGGATTTGCCTTTCCGCCGGAGCTCACCCAGTTGATCCAGCAGCAGAACACCTTGATGTAGTTGCTAGTTCAGAATCAGAATCAGGGGAACAATAACAACAACCCACCACCACCACCACCTGTTGACCACTTAGCCCATTTTCTTAGGCTGAATCCGCCGGTGTTTTCCAGTAGCACCGAGCCGATAGTAGCAGATGATTGGCTCCGCAAGATATCTAGGGAGTTGACCACAGAAGGATGCGCAGATGCGGAGAAGGTGAAGTTTGCCGCACATCAGTTAGAAGGACCCACAGCGTCTTGGTGGGAGAATTTCACAGCCACCTTCCCAATCGACACTGTCACATGGGACCAGTTTCAGCAGGCTTTTCGTACTGCCCATGTTTCAGTAGGAGCAATGGCCATGAAGAAGCGTGAGTTTCGTAACTTGCGCCAAGGAGGACGGACAGTTGGCCAGTATGTGGAGGAGTTTAGTAAGCTAGCACGTTATGCCCCAGATGACGTTGCTACGGATGCAGCAAAGCAGGAGAAATTCCTGGAAGGATTGAATGATGAGTTGAGTATGCAGTTGATGGTAGCCACCTTCAACAACTACCAGGAGTTGGTAGATCGTGCTCTTATGATTGACGGGAAGCAGCAACAAATTGAGAACCGCAAGAGCAAGTATGGACAAGGAAAGTATAATTCAGGAGCTCAGCAGAAACCTCGTTTTACCCCAAGGCCAGGAGGACATTTTCAGCATACCCATGGAGTAGGTAGCTCACACAATCACAATGGCACCAAGAATGGTAATGGGAATGGAGGAAGCAATGGCCAGAACCGCAGCACCCCATCAACCCCAGCCAAGAAGGATTTGAGCCACGTCACTTGCTATAAGTGTTCGAAGCCAGGACATTATGCAAATGACTGTCCTGAAGGACAAAACGGCAATGGAAGCTCTGGAAAGAAGCCGAACCCTTTCAACAGGGGACAGGTGAACCACGTTAGCGTGGAGGAGGTTGAAGCTCAGCCCGATGCAGTAATAGGTAAGTTCTTGGTTAAGTCATTTACTGCACTCGTTCTTTTTTATACTAGTGCATCGCATTCATACATATCAACGGGATTTGTGGAAAAGTATAGCCTGCCCACTAGGATTCTTAAAACACCTATGCTAGTAAGCTCACCAGGAGCGGAGTACATGGCCAGTCAAGGATGTTTTCAAGTGCCATTAAGTATAGGAAGGCATGTTTTCCCAACGGACTTAATTATTCTGGAATCCCAAGGTCTGGATGTGATTCTTGGTATGGATTGGCTGTCGATGTATGGAGGAAACATCGATTGTGCTAGTAAGACAATTTTGCTTACAACGCCAGAAGGAAGAAGGATCAAGTATGTATCCCGGCATGCACCAAACAGGACACAAGTAAATTCCTTATCAGGAGTTATGCAGGAGGAAGTACCAGTGGTAAAGGATTTTTCCTGATGTATTTCCCGAAGAGTTGCTAGGCATGCCACCGGATAGAGATATTGAGTTTTTGATTGAGCTATTGCCAGGCACTGGGCCAATATCAAAGAGACCCTATAGGATGCCAGCAAAAGATTTGGTGGAGATTAAGAAGCAGATTTAGGAGTTACTGGATAAGGGATATATTCGCCCAAGTTCTTCGCCTTGGGGATCACCAGTACTTCTAGTAGAGAAGAAGGATGGATCGTTAAGGATGGTTGTTGACTATCGAGGATTGAATGAAGTAACAATCAAGAACAAGTACCCGCTACCAATGATAAATGATCTGTTTAATCGATTGCAAGGAGCCAAAGTGTTTTCCAAGATCGATTTGCGATCAGGATACCATCAGTTGAAGATTCGAGAACAGGATATTCCGGAAACAGCTTTTACCACCAGGTATGGGCTGTATGAGTATACCGTTATGTCATTTGGTCTGACTAACACGCCTGCCTATTTTATGAACATGATGAACAAAGTGTTTATGGAGTTTTTGGATAAGTTCGTCGTAGTGTTCATTGATGATATCCTGGTATATTCGAAGAATGAAGAGGAGCATAAGGAGCATTTGCGTTTGGTACTTGGAAAGCTCAGAGAACATCAATTATATGCCAAGTTCAGCAAATGTGAGTTTTGGTTGAAGGAAGTAGGATTCCTCGGACACGTTATATCCGGAGAAGGTATAGCAGTAGATCCCGCTAAAGTTGAAACCGTGACCAAGTCGGAAGCACCAACAACAGTTGGAGAGATCCGGAGTTTTCTTGGACTCGCGGGATACTACCGGAGATTTATTGGGAACTTCTCAAAGATCGCAAAACCTATGACAGAGTTGTTGAAGAAGGATACTAAGTTCAAATGGACTGAGGAGTGTGAGGCAAGTTTCCAGGAGTTGAAGAACCGTTTGGTTACCTCACCAGTGTTGATTTTGCCAGATCAAACCAAGGATTATGAGGTGTATTGCAACGCTTCACGTCGAGGACTTGGAGCAGTGCTTATGCAGGAAGGAAGAGTTGTTTCGTATGCTTCACGACAACTGAAGCCCCATGAGTTGAATTATGCTACGCATGATTTGGAGTTAGCAGCCGTAGTGCATGCGTTGAAGACATGGAGACATTTCCTCATCGGAAATCATTGTGAGGTGTACACGGATCATAAGAGTTTGAAGTACATTTTCACGCAGAAGGAGTTGAATCTTAGACAAAGGAGATGGTTGGAGCTCATCAAGGATTATGATATGAAATTGCATTATCATCCCGGGAAGGCTAATGTAGTAGCTGACGCATTGAGCCGTAAGAGTCATGTCAACACACTAATGACGGGAGAAATACCCAAGGAGTTAGAAGAAAATTTTCGTGAACTATGTATGGAAATAGTTCCGAGAGGCTATGTAGCAGCGTTGGAAATCCAGTCAACTCTGATGAATAGAATCAGAGAAGCTCAGAAAACTGACAAGGAGATTGCTTCTATAAAGGAGAAAATGAAAGAAGGAAAAGCTAAAGGATTTCGTGAGGATGAGCATGACACCCTATGGTTTGAAGACCGTGTTTATGTACCCAATGACCCAGAGATCAGAAAGTTGATTTTTCAAGAGGCACATGATTCACCGTATTCGATTCACCCAGGAAATACCAAGATGTATTTGGATTTGAAGGATATTTTCTGGTGGACCGGAATGAAAAAGGATATTGCGGAGTATGTAGGAGTTTGTGACGTATGTCAAAGAGTAAAGGCAGAGCATCAGAAGCCAGCAGGATTGTTGCAACCATTGTCGATACCTGAATGTAAGTGGGATAAGCTAGGCATGGATTTTATCACAGGATTACCAAGGACTCATTCAGGCTATGACTCGATTTGGGTTGTAGTTGATCGATTGACGAAGGTAGCTCATTTCATCCCAGTAAAGACCACTTACACCAGTGCTAAGTTGGCAAAGATATACATGACCAGGATCATATGTTTGCATGGAGTTCCGAGGAGCATCGTATCAGATAGAGGAACCCAGTTTACCTCAAAGTTCTGGAAGCAGTTGCATGAGACTTTGGGTACTAGGCTAGAATTTAGTACAGCTTTTCAACCGCAGACAGATGGACAGACTGAGAGAGTCAATCAGATTTTGGAGGATATGCTGAGAGCTTGTGCGCTAGATTATGGATCTAGTTGGGACGATAATTTGCCATATGCAGAGTTTTCTTACAATAATAGCTATCAGACCAGTTTGAAGATGGCCCCTTTCGAAGCTTTGTACGGAAGGAGGTGCAGGACACCGTTGTCATGGGACGAAGTTGGAGACCGCCAGTTGTTTCGACCAGATCGAGTCTGAACAGAAGGTGAAGTTGATTCGCGATAGGCTCAAGGTAGCCCAGACCAGGCAGAAGAGCTACGCAGATTCTAAACGTAAGGAGACAGTTTACGAAGTCGGAGATAGAGCTTATCTTCAAGTATCCCCACTTTGAGGGATTAAGCGCTTTGGAGTTAAGGGGAAGTTAGCGCCACGATTTGTAGGACCATATCGAGTTTTGGAGCGTATGGGAGAAGTGGCTTACAAGTTGGAATTGCCAGAAGGATTAACAGGAGTTCATGATGTGTTTCACGTTTCTCAGTTGAAGAAGTGTCACGCAGAGATGGCTGACATACCTTTGAGAGACACAGTGCCATTGGAAGCAATTCAGTTGGATAACAATTTGACCTATGAGGAGAAACCAGTCAAGATTCTCGAGTTTGCCAGCCGAGTTACTCGCAGCAAGGTTATCAAGTTTTGCAAAGTTCAGTGGAGCCACCACACGGAGGATGAAGCCATCTGGGAGCGAGAGGAAGATTTGCTCAAAGACCACCCTCACCTATTTTCTAGCCAACCCGAATCTCGATGGCGAGATTCATCTTAAGGGTGGTAGGTTTGTAACATTCCAAATTTTCAATTTGGAATGTTATACATTAGGTCATCATGCATATCATATTTTATTTTGCTTTTGGTTTTGATCCTAGAAAATCCTAAGCAACTCAAGGACCCACAGAGAGAGTTGGGGATTTCGTTATTTACATATTTGAGTTTTCTCAAATTATGTAAACAGGATCATTTGATTTTATTTATTCTATCATCAATTATTTCTATTGCAAAAATATGAGAGAGGGAATAAAATGACTTTCCCAAAATATAGAAATATTGAGGATTTAATAAAAAAATCAAATAAGTTTTGTTTCGAAGTTTTTCGGTATTTTTTATTTGAATTTAGGAAAAATGCGCGTTTTTCAAAGTTGTAGTTTGGGCCCAGATAAATGTTCACTTTATCGGGCTTGATTTTAGAAACCCGGCAAAATTTATTTCGTGATTTTTGGAGTCCGTTTAGTATTTCTTTTTATTTTTCTTCCAAGCAGAATTATTGAAAAAGAAAAATGAAACTGACTTTGTGCTGTACTCGGCCAGGACACCGCTGGCCGGGGGCTTTATAAGGCGCCCGAGGCCCGAGCCGAGAGAGAGCCCAGCCGCCGCCGAAACCCTAGCGTGCCGCCGCTGCCGCCGCCGCTTGCCGGAGTGCGCGCCGCCCGAGGTTCGCCGCCGCCTCATTTTCCGTGCCGTTTAAAAAAAAATCTGTTCGTCGTTTTTCTTTTTCATCGGATTTTCCACGGTTATTTTCTGATCGCGATTTCTGATCCGATTTTCGTTTTAGTATAACTTTTCGCTCATTTATCGGAATCAGGCGATTCAAGCGCCTGGAGTTTCGTCTCGAAACCCTCTTTCCGAATAATCAACTTAAACAAGTTTTTGCTACTGTAAAATTTGCCCTAGATCCAGATTACTAGAACGAAGTTGTTTTCTTTCGCCGTTTGATTTCTTTTGCTTCGTTCGATTTGATTCTTTTTGCAAACCAGGGTTCTTAAGTTGAACTTTCTGGTTAGATCTTCTATTTGAGTTTTACCTGTGCATTAGATGAGTACTTATTGTATGCTTGTTGTTTTTCTACGATAGAATACCCGGAGTGCGCCGCCTGTTACTTCAAATCTCTAGGTTACGTGGATCATCAGCAAGGCAAGTAACACTTTGATCATACCTTTTTCTACAACCCAGTTTTATTGCATTAGATCAATCTTCACACACTGCCTGATTAGGATCTAATTAAATTGTGGGATGGGTAGTAGAAGAGGTAGTACCTATTACCTGTTTATTATCAAACCTTTGGGAGTTACTTCTACGTTTGCTTATTATTCCATGCTATGCTAGTAGACATGGATTGGATGAGTGAAATCCATGACAGATGTGAGATTGTTAATTAAGGGTTTATCTAAGGTGGCAACCTAACACACATCTGGGTAGATTGAGGCACCTGGGGTTTCCAGGACTTGCCTGTTTTCTTTTGGACCGCCACCCAGGCTCAAAGGGATCATGAGATTATTCATACTAGAAACTTCCGTGTGCAGCCACAAGCCATTATGGGCTCTGGCATAGTTGACTAAGTTGTGCGAACTCTTACATTGTAGACTAGCAGATGTAGGGGGAAGTAGGTGTACCGTTCTATCCGTCGTAAGGTGCTAGCGCTTCTGAAAGACTGTGTCTCGGTCATCCGTTTCTCAAACACCAAGTAGTGTGAGAAATCCAATGGAGGCGATCGAGTCTTGTGGCGAAAAGTGCGCAAACCTCTACAGAGTGTAACAAACTAATCATGGTTAGCCGTGTCCCCAGTTATGGACGTCTTGAGTATCTAGTACCTGGATTATCATGTGAATCTCGACATGTTACCCTAAATTAATATTGTTGGGTTTAGTTGAAGTTACTTAATTGAGATTGAGAATGCTGTCAACCATTCTCAATGTTTAACAACCACCATGATAGTAATTAATTTTATTCCTTTGAAGTAGGGAAAAATTGTCTTTACGCAAAAACTGTAACCATAGAGCTTTCCACCAGCCAAATATGCATATAGTATAGTTGTTGCATTTCCATTACTCTCTATGTGTTACCTTGCCAGCATATTCCATGTGCTGACCCATTTTGGGCTGCAACGTTAATGTTGCAGACTTTTCAGACGACGATTGAGGAGTTTTAGGTCATGGTTCTATACTCAGTGATGCCGTTGGAGTTGATGGACTCACTTATCTTCCAAGCCTTCCGCTGTTATCGTTATTAGTTGGCCTTAAGCCATATTTATTGTAATAAGTTCTCTTTTGAGACACCCGATGTAATAAGTGTGTGATTGCTACTCTGCTATAAATCCTTCAAGTATTGTGTGGTGTCAGCATTACTGATCCAGGGATGACACCAGAGCACAAAGATCAGACTGTTTGAGGTTTGGTCGCTACACCATCAATGTCACGAACGCCCCACACATTGTACTGCATGTGGTTTGATGTAATGGTTTGGTCAATTTGGTACGTGCGAATGAGCATCAAATGACCGCCGTCAGCTGAACGAGCGATAAACCACCACCCATTGGCTGGTATGATTCCAGGTCCAGGAATCATGAAGGCCAGCACATTTGCGTCTGCTGCAACAATTCATATTGGAGACCAAAAGGACAAAAATAAACAATCATGTTCAGAGTATGTGTGGAATTAAGATTATTATAACAGTGACACATATCATAGATAGAGAATTGCAATGTCGTGGTCATAATCATACCCCAAGTTAAAAAAATAAGCCAATGGCTTTCATATTCTAGCAATATGTCATGGTTCACACATCATGTAACAATGAGAGGAAAACAGCTATGACAACGCCTACTCTTATTCTACCATAGCACTTACTACTGGTGTTCTCATATCAACTCTAAGCAATAACATGCGTTGTTATAAAAATCTTGTAAACGAGAGTAACATATAGCAATCATGATGTTATGCTCATAATATGTATTCTAACAATCATTAGATGCCAATTGTTCTCATATCAACTCTAACAATAACATGTGTGGTCATAAAAATCAAGGAAATGAGAGGAACATATAGCAATGATGTGGTTATAGAAATGCTATGCATTCTAAATTTGTAACAAATGAACAGGCAGTCGTATTCATAAGGTAAAGATGAGATGATATAGAACAATTACACGACGATAGATTCCACCAATATAGGTAGCCAATCTGTGTGTCGACCGCATAAACGATGCCATCATGCACTATAGCATGAGATAGAAATGTTTCCTCAACAGGATTGATGATGAGCCATAACCATGTATGGCGACCGGATTCCAGATAGACTAATCCCTTGTTTAACAAGGCAATGTGCTTGTAATCCATGTAGTCTTCTGATGGTGTGGGCACTTCGCAGATTACAACTTTCTGCAAGTAGAGGTCGAGCCAAAAGCTTGACGCATCTCGTGCGTAGTAGGCAGGAGTGTCCGGCGGGCCACGAGGCTTGGTGGCGGCGGTATCCAACGATGGAAGGGTGATCTCTCGCTGGGTGTAGATATCCACGAGACGCCACGGACTACCAGTGTGGTGGATGAGGACGATCCAGTTGGCCTTCATGCCCGCCCAGTAGTGGCCGCGCATGAAGGACAGGTGGACGGGTAGTGGTAGCATGTCGAGGGGCACCACGGCAACCTCCGTAGGATCGTCAAGTCGGTGTCTGGGCCACCTACGAGGATCGGGCATCAGCAAGCAGGGTGTCTTGAAAAGAGCCGACCGGTTGCAGACCAGTAGACGGTACAAAGACACCGAGCATGCGGCCAGACGGACGGTGCTGAGTAGGTCCATATGACTACAGATCTGCTCCAAGAGAACATCGGGGAGGGAATTCCAATCGTGGCTTTGCGTGTCAGTTGGTTCTGCCATTGGGGTTTTCGGTGCCTGCGAGCCAGCGGGGAAGTGGATTCGAGCGGGCGAGCGAAGAAGCTTCTCCTCGTGTGGCAGAGCAGTGAGCGGGGGGATATGGTACGCGCGAGCTACCAAGGAATATGGCGCGGGCGGGCGAGCAGTGAGCGGGGGTAAATGGTGTGCGGCCGACGATGGGGAAGAGAGGAGGAAGAAGAGTGGAAGACGGGGAAGAAAGTGCATTCAATCTCAATTCTACTACTCCCTCCGTCTAGGTGTGTAAGTCACCTTACGAAAACCAAATAATCCCAAAACACTTAGGCACCGTACATTAACTCCCTTCTCGTTTTTTGTTTTGTGGCATATCAACCAATAAGATATGTGGGTTGTGCATGCTTTCAATGAGTTGAGACTACCAAACATAACCGACTGACTTAGTAACACCAACACGCTGGTTCAGCTTATTAATTACATGTCCCATCTACTGGAGTGTGTATTGTCACTTCACTGCAAAGACTAGTTGAATAGTTCTCTCTGACCGAGATGGGGAATAAATGGACCGCGAGGACTTCCTTTCTATAGTATCCCTATGCCTCTACGCTCACTTCACTCATTTTGCTCCGTACCTAGTCACTTGCAGAAATCTATAGCCAAATGGACATGTCAATGGGAGGGAGTAAGCCCCATGCATGCATGCATGCATGCAACATGCAACACTCACACGTACACATGGACGCACGCAACACTCACGCACCCATGCGGCACACAGCACACGACGCAACACACACGCTCACGCTCAAGTGCTCAACCTACGCCCTACGTCCGTGAAAGACTGTACATTTAGAGATTTACACATTGACTAGGGCATAATTAACGCCCGAAATTAGCAGACTTATGTGTGCATGTGACCATTGAGATAAGAAGATTAAATGAAGGCCGTTGCATGCTGTAATTAAGGATAGACATGTAGCCTATACCTACAGCACAAGTTGGTGCATTAGTCAATCAATATCGATTTAGATTAAAGGCTAAACACATTGGAAGTGTAGATGTACATCATGTAGTACACTCTTTGTTGGAACACTGAGGGGGACACGTGCATGCACTCACATACACAGCCAGGACGGTTCGCGCGCAAGGGTTGGACTCATGTCGCGCCTGCGTAAAGTTTTGTTTAACTGATTTCTTTGGTCTGCCAATTGACAGGTGGGACCCAGAAACCAGGTGACAATTTAACCAGTCAACAAAGTGCCACGTCAACTATGTGGCCAATCAGTAGGGTGCAATACGGTGCTCTACGATGAGCTAGTGACTGCATAATCCCTGCAAAACTATATATAGTGACCGTAAAGAGCGTACTGTTACATACGTTGACCGCCAGTGTATTTTTCTCGTTTCAAATTAAGACATATTAATCGGAAAGGACGCAGTATGGACTACTACTACTAGTACTAGTACTGCTTTGATGTGTCCCGTCAACTCGCCGAACGAGGGGAAGCTTGCTTACTACACCTCTCCCTCGCCCACGCGCGCGATGGTTCGCAAGACGAGGAGAGGGTTTTGACTACATCACCCTCTCCCTCTCCCTCTCCCTCTCCCTTGCCCTCGCCCTCGCAGTGGACGTGCAGAAGTTCAATCGGTGTCAGATTGCCATAAGCATATTGTACTGTAGTATCATCATTGTTGGACCTTCCGAAGAGGCGAAGAGTCAAGTGCAAGGTTCACACGAGTACGAACTGTTGAACCTCCTGAAGAGGCAAAGAGCCAAGCACAAGGTTTTATAGGAGTTGTCGTCCTAGTAGGAGTGTACTAGTACAACTATAGCGAACGATGCTACTGTATGATGCCGCCACGTCACGTATATCCAAAACTGTGCCACCTTTTTTTCTCAAAGAGCGTGTTGGAGCCCGTGCAACAACCACACAAGTTGCACGTACACGTAACACATTTACTAGTAATAAATTCTAAAGGACAAATGCCAATATGCCACACAAGTTCATCTCCAACTCATGTGATAAATTTGTGCATGACTAGTCTACATATATTCACAGCACTACCGTTCACAATTACCGTACTCCACATACAAGTTATAGATGGGCTACATGTCCTCCTCCAGGTTCCAGTCGCAGGTGTTCTTCATGGATGGCACGATCCATAGCGGTGGGCAACGGGAATCATTGTCGCAGCTTTCTAGTCCAGTTCCACACGATGGAGACTCATCCAAGCTGAAGCGGCATAAATCAGGGATGGCGTGTCCCAGCATGTCGTTCATCCGGCGGTGCGCACTGAAGACACAACCATACTTCATGAACGACAGGCCTTCCGTGTCGTGCACGGAAGGTGGCATCCGCTTCACAATGGGATAGCTGTCCCCGATGAAAAGCGAGTACTCTCCAAGAGTGTTCCTCGGCACCCACGTAGCATCACGGGGGTCGAACTCGGCGCCGTTCATCTGGTACACGCGGCATCCCAGATCTTGACACATGGTGACATACATAGTCAAGGTCCATGCATAATAATGTTGCGCTCAAATGTGGCGGTCAGTAATACTGTGCAGCAAATAGTACTACTTCGGTATATTGGAAGTAATATAACCGGCTTATTATATATAGCCACTCTTGGCTACATGGATGAGATAGTAAGACATGGAAAAACAAAAATGGTGGCAGCTAGTGGGTTCAAGTCTTCAAGGGCCTCGCTAGCTATGCGCGTCCTCCAAGGTAAAAAGTACTCCTACTAGTACTACAAAGTGTACTACTAGTACAACAATGAAAGAGAAGGCGAGAGGGTTAAAAAATGGAATACCTGGGTAGATGGTGACGGTCCGATCGTGGTAGATTATGTGACCATGTTGCACATCAGTGGTACCATGGGTAACGACTGCTAAGATAGTTGATCCCAACATGCCAAAGTCAGCTACAAGGTTCTAGGTTAGACCGAATCGCGGATGCAAATGCTCATCCAGGATCGGCGATCTTATTTTGATCGGGGGATGATTGGTCCCTGCAAAACAATGGAGTACCGTTGGGGATGCAAATGATGGTTTGTGCATTCTGTTTGTAATCTCCCGTACCGTAGGATGTCAACCAGATGAAACAGGTCCCCTCGCTTGTCACCGCGAAGATGCGGCCTAGATGGCGCATGGCGTCTTCGAACGTGTAGGGCTCCAAATCTGCCGCCGCTAACATGCGCCAGCCTCTGCCGTTACTGCCTCCTGCATTGATGGCAATCCTTATGTCGAACACCGCGATGAGATAGTAATCGTCGTAGCCGCGTCTCTTTGTCGGCGGGTCCGCAATTGCTATCTTCTTCAATCTCATGTAGGCATCATCATACGTATTCTTGCCCAGCCGGTCCGGAAGGCCGATCCCAATGGTGGAGAAGGGGTCTACCGGAACGGCCGCACTGCTGTGGATGTTGTGCAAAATGATGGTGGTATCCGGCCGGAGGTATGCAAGCCAATCTTCGTTGGAACTCACCCAGACCTATATATAAGATGGTGGGCAGCGGAGAAATTACAGGATGGAAATGGAATAACTATGTACTACATGATCAAACTCCATTACTGACCTGCTCATCGGACAAAATCCGACTACCTCTCAACGTCGGCAACTCTAACGGAGTCAACATGTAACCATGGCCAGGGAGCGGTGGACTGTTCGAAGGATTGTCCTATAGAAGAACCTTCTCCTCGAGGATGCATGGAAGACCAACAAGCATGGCCTGTTTAAGCAGCGTCTTGAAAAAGTTGGTGCAGGAAGCACCGAGTCTTGCGGCGGTGAGGACGTCAGAGCGGCGTGTGATTTCTCCCACAGGATCATCGTCCAAGATCTCCCAGCCCCGACGAGGAGGAGAACCACCTAGCGAATCCATGGGAGCAGCGACGAACTACCTTCTCTTCGGGGGGAGGGGAACTGGCGAGGAGGAGATAAGAGCGTAGTAACCGCAGGGCCTCGTCCCTTCCAACTGTAGTTCGTTCCTCAGCGAAGGGGTGAGGCTATTATTTACTAGTAATCCCTCTGATTCTTTTTACTCTGTGCATAAGAGCAGACCCAGATACCAAGGCAGGGGCTCGCTGCATGCTTTCTGGACGGAAATACCCCTGGTGCATGGATGGTAGGAGTTAGCAGCTATAAATGCCCCATGCAGCCGATTGGCTGTCCGCCCGCGTTCTCCTCTCTCTGCATGCTGCATGGATGTCTCCCTCTCTCTCACATGACTGCATGCGGTGGCGCTGGCCTATGAGAAGCTTGCGTGGAGATAGCAATCTTCTCTGCAGAAGTGATTTTTTGAAAGAAAGGGATTATGCAACGTTATGGGACTGCATTATACTGTAAATAATAGCACTAGTAAGAAATTTTTGGCACTAGGTAGTAGTTTTTGGCGTGGATTAAGAAATTTTGGGTATGTTTTTGCCATTTTTCGTACACGCCAACTAGTGTCAAAAAACGTCTTACATTATGTGATGGAGGAGTATGTACTTGTACTGTAGCAGTACTAGTACTACTTTTCTCAACTAGTAGTGCGATGTACTGTACTTCTAGTCTAGTCTAGTATAGTGCACCAGTTTTGAACTCTTGAATCTCAGGGCCAAGGAGCTACAGTTGGAAGTGGAGGGTACTACTGTTCTCTAGAACCATCGCTGTACTATCAATGCAGGGGAAGTACACCTGCGTAGTGGCCTAGTGGGTACTCTCGGTGCTCTATTCAGCCGCTCCTCTCACGTAGCTAGCCTACTCAGCCGCTCCTCTCACGCACACAGTAGTAGCCTGTTTATCAATGACAGTTACTACGGGGGCAGAACATTTGAGTTATTTGATACAGCGAGACTAGGCTTTTCGCTTCCATTTGTGGAGGTGTAATGGATCTCATCGAACTTTGTTAGTAGTTCCTTCTTTATGAATGAGATGAAGCAAAGCTTTTGCCTCTGTTTCAAAAAAAACACGGCAAGAGGAATTTCTTTTATACTAGAGCCGATAATGGAGTGAAGTCCATGCATGCAACGCCACAAGCTACAGAGTAGTAGTAGAGCACTTTACGTACAGAGCCATATTGCACAGTTCCCAATGCCCTGCTAGGCTTTTCCGGCTCCTCAGGCTTAATTGGGAGGCGCTAGTTTAAATATGCTACTAGCTGGAAGCTGCAAGCGAGGTGCGGCTAGGCTGTCGAGTGCACCCAGATTGTGGGGCCGTACATCCTTTGACTTCAAAACTCAAACTACCCGTGTAAAATATTGGCCCGCAGCAAAGTGTAGTAGTACTATTTTTTTTAAAAAGGCCACCGTGCGTTGGGCCGGGATCAAACCCACAAAACGAGGTATACACTCCCGCGACCACTAGTAGTACTCGTTGGAGTACAACGCAACCTAGAATCGCATTTTGTCGCTAGTAGTATGTACATTGTTCCTTACAAGAAACCCCTAATAGTATAGCCAACTGCTGGCTATAGGCCAGTGCCATGTCATCTACAGCCCATCTTATAGCCAACATGTAGTAGTAGTTTATTTCTTATAGCCTGCTGACTCAGCTCTATTGTACTTGCTCTAATAATGCAAGAAACCACTAAAATGCCAAGAAACTACTACCACTTGCATACATGGGAGACTTAAGATAAGACTACCTTATCAACCATTGTACATGCTCTTACAAACAAAAATCCTCGAGTAACCTCCTACCTCCGGCCTGTCCACCTAGTCATCCTCGGCCATGGGACGCAGCTACCGCCGGCGGCAGAAGGCGAGGTCAAAACCGGTGGCGGTGCGGAGCCCATGTTGCGGCAGCCCGGATGCCAGCTCCGTCGGACGCTCGCGGCCGCTAGCTAGCCAAGATAACTCTGTCCAGCTGCTTGTCTGCAAGGTTTGCTAGCTAGATTGGCAAGGCAGCGCGGCGGCTTGCTCGCGCGCGCCGCGCTAAGGCCAGCCATCTGGCTTGAGTGAAGGCCAGCGCGGCGGCTTGCTCGCTCATGAGTCATGCTCGGGCCAGCCTGCCAACCCGTGCGGAGGCCAGCGCGGCGTCCGGCCCGTCCGGCGGGGTGGTGGCCAACTCGCTCATCATCGGCGCCACCGACGAACATGCATCAGTATTGTTTGAAGTAATGTTCAGAAAAATAATGATTTGAGGGGGAATAACAGGATAGAAGGTCAGATGTGGGTCCCTCGTGTCAACGGTCAAACAAAATGTGTTGGTTTAAGCTGCCTCGTCAGCACGGACATGTGGGCCAACCCTGTCATAAATGGGTTTAAATGAACCTAATCGGTAGGAGTACTAGGTAGTTTTTGGCGTGGATTAAGAAATTTTGGGTATGTTTTTTCTATTTTTTGTACAATAGATTCCTCCTAGGGCTGGTTGAAAGTGGTAGTTTTTTGTTAAATACTCTGGATATTGTAAGTAGGAGTGAAAGATAAGCTTTGGAAGCCAATAAGCAAGGCTAGTTACATAGTGCATATGTGTACATGATTGAAAGTAAATATAAACCATGAGTGACTAATATCTTGATGGAAAACTCGAAACTATGGAATACTAGGAAAAGAAATGCATGGTTGGAAATACTAGCAATGTTCATGTCCATTGCAACGAATCATAATTAGAATAATACTTATTCATAAACGTGGTACAAAACACTCTAATTTTGATATACATATGTTACTAGAGATATATTATGATTCAATTAGAATATATTCCTTGGGCTGTTTTGGTGAGGTCAGGGAGGGATGTGGTTGGTCTTAAGATACTAATTATGAGTTTTTCTGCAAATTGGTAGACAAGTGGGATGTCGGTGAGAAAAGGCAACAACATACCTCACAATCGGTAGATGTAGATCTAATGGTCAGAAACGAGGGATGGCAGACACATCAGCATCACCAACTTAGTCTTGTGTAGGAGTACTAGCAAGATCCGTGCATTGCACAGAACATCAAGATGCATTTTTTTATAAAACACTTGTTGTGATTGACCCTTGCGGGAGTAATCCCATGTGTAAAAACTAATGATATCTCGAGAAATATGAGATAAGGTGAAGAGGAGTGGGGTGTGGTGGTGGTTGGTGGTCGAACTGAGCGGAGGCATGGGGATTGACGACGCTGGCAGCGGCCACCAGGCCAGTTTGTTCGAGAGGCTTCCTTTCTTAATTGCTCAACAATGAGGTTTGTTGGAGATAAGGATGAACGAGGGAAGGCCTTGTCTGCAAATGTGGAGAAGGGTGCGGGTATCTTTTAGTTTAATTCCCATCCGTCAGATATAGATCGGACGGTCTATATTGCAAGATGGCACACGTACCATCATCACCAACTCGGTTTTTTATAAGAGAAGAAATATAAGTATGGAGATACAAACGTATTATCGATACTTGCTTCCGTAAACTAGCATCTACATTCTATTCAACGCCTCGGCATGTGGGCCCTTATCACAATGACTTCTCGACTGTGTAAAACGAAGATTTTCCCTTCACCGACAAGGAGGGGGTGACGGCGGCGCGCTTTTTGTCTTGCTCTAGTACTAGTAGTCATACTAGGTGGTCTAAGCATGTGTAGATTTATTCTTTTTCACGTCTCGTGTTCGCCGTACTGCCACGACTGTTCATGAATATACGGTAAGTTATTCACGGGGAAACCCTTGTTGAGCGTGTTTGCGAGAGAGAGAGAGCGTGTGTGATATGTTAGAGACTAAGGCAATGATAACAGATTCTTTGTGTCTATGTGTGTGGAGGATAGAGAGAGACATGTACATGGGGCTTTGTGTTGTGTAACGTGGAGATACATATACATAATTAGAGAGTGAGTGTGTGAGATACACATGCAGACATGAGGAGAGATGAGGATCCAGGTAAATGGGTGTTTGTGCGTGTCTGTGTGTGTTTGTGCACGCATTTGTGTCTGAGAGGGAGCGAGTGTATGTGGAGTAGAGAGACCACTGATGATGTAAACCTAGTATAAGGGAAGGGAAAATGGTGTGACATGTGTAGTAGCGAGATAGCACAGGTGCGGGCAGGGGGAGCAGACTATTTGGAAGAGACATCGAGTGTGTGTGGGGGAGAGGGGTGTGAGAGCGAGAGAAAGAGAGAGCTAGTGCTGGAGAGAGAGAGAGAGAGGAGAGGGGCGAGAGGGGTTGTTTGTGTCCATAAATGGCGTTTAGATAGGGAGACAATGTTGATGTTGTTCGAAATTGGCCTATGAACGGAGATGCAAGGGAAGCGAGTCATCGTGTGTGTGATAGGGACTTCATGAGAGAGCTAGAATAGATGGTGTAGAGAACAATGTGCGAAATCGAGAACGATTATACATTAGGGAGCTATGCAAAGAGTCACGACATATATGTATACAAGGAAGGAGCTGGGGCGGGTCTGCATGTGGGAGAGTGGTGCACAAGGAGACAAAGTGTGCTTGTTTGCAGTGGGGGTGGTGTGTGAGGTGAGTGCGCGAGAACCACATAACTAGGGAGATAAGACGTTTCACTACTAGGAAAAGGGCTATAGATGGAATTGACACTAATGGCGCACCAGACATGTGGTGCGCCACTACTATATACTAATGGCGCACCATGTGTTGGTGTGCCATTAGTGTCCAAATACTAATGGCGCACGACATCCATGGTGCGCCATTAGTAACAAGATTTTTTTCAAAACTAGTAATGGCGCACCAGTGGATAGTGCGCCATTACTAGTTAAACTAGTAATGGCGCACCACATCCACGATGCGCCATTAGTAAAAAAAATTCATTTTTTTTCAAAACTAGTAATGGCGCACCACATCCACGGTGCGCCACTAGTAATTTTTTTCAAGTTTTTTTTCAATTTTTTTAAATTTTTTGAAAACTAGTAATGGCGTACCGTGGGAGTGGTGTGCCATTACTAACTTGGCCCAAAAATTCCCTCGCATGCACACCCCCCCCCCCTTAGACAGCCTATTCAGTTTTAAAAAAATAAAAGAAAATGATGAAAATGTCAAAAAAAATAAGTTTCCCATGTGATATGTGGTCTAGTTGTTGGGAAAATTTACAAATATGAATTTCGACTTTATCTGCAAAATCTCTCTGGAATTTGTAAAATGGGCATAACTTTTGCATACGAACTCGGATTAAAAAGTTTTCTATATGAAAAATCATCTACCCATTAAACATTTTCAAAATCCTCAAAAACCTAACAGAAAAAAAGTTAAGGGGCTTTTAAGATCTGGAGGCAAAAAAATTCAAACTTACTAGTGGCGCACCGTATGCTAGGTGCGCCACTGGTAACAGAAAAAAATTAGTTTCGATTTTTTTCAGAATTTTTTTTCAAAATATGATACGTAATATGAACGGAAGTTTGAAATATTATTTCAAAATTTCATCACACTCATGAACATGAACAAACTCCTAAACATCAACAAGGTTTAATAGGATTGATATGCTAGATATATCAACAAGTGCCTGTGAAGTGAGCTGGTGCTGGGTTGGATAGAACTCTGAAGTTAAGCGTGCTTGGGCTGGAGTAGTGTGAGGATGGGTGACCTTTCGGAATGTTTGACCATGGAGTGTGATTTGACCTGGGATTAAGCATATTGACCCAAGATTAAGCCATACTGACCCGAGATTAAGAAAAAATAAAAAAAATTGAATTTTTTTAAAGAAAATTTGAATTTAAAAAAAAATAAAAAAATTTAAAAAAATTTATTACTAATGGCGCACTTCTATGAGGTGCGCCATTACTAAGTCAGATAGTAATGGTGCACCTCTAGGCATACTAATGGCGCACTACTAGTGCGCCATTAGTAAAAAATACTAGTGGCGTGGTACTAGTGGCGCACCAGTAGTGCGCCATTAGTAGGCAAAACTGGTGCGCCACTAGTAGGCCTTTTCCTAGTAGTGTTTGGGGGCGACATTTTGTGTGTATGGGAAATATACACTCTACATAGTGCGTGTGCTTGGGTAAGAGAGATAGCGGGAGACCTAGAGAGTGAGGGAAGAGATGTGTGCATGCCCGAGAGACAAAGTGATAGAGACCTATGTTGGGGTACGGACTTTACAAGAGAGAGGGGTGTTAATGTGCTCGTGTGTTGGTGTTTGGGGGAGAGAACGACTTCTCTCTCTGTGTGTGTGTGTGTGGTGGGGGGGGGGGTTGGCTTCGGATAATGAGTGAGGTGTCTATATTTGAGGGACTTCAGCGTAGTTGAGATATTGTGCACTCATGGTTGATCAATTTGTTTCACAGTTTGTACTATGAGATAACGATACTTTTGATCATGCGTGATATACCTTGATGTACCAGAATTACAAACCTAAGATTGAAATTTTGGAATTCGATTCCATCATTAGCTTTTGTAATTCATTTAAACGGAGGTAAATGTTTTAAGCCGGGATTTCGTGATTTCAAATTCATAGATCAGACCGAGAGATATACATATACGGGCATGTTCAAACTTTATAATCATCCGCTTTATTCATACACAAACACATTTTTGCTTTTGTCATCATATTTAGGATAAACACATTTGGAATTTCATTTGAATTGGACCGTATGATGGTATTTGCTTGTAGTAGCTCAATGATCCATATATGAATTGAATGGACAATCTAAGTTTCGAGCGGAGACATTGATTTTCAGAACTTGCACATTTTTTGCGTGCAAAACAAACAAATTGTCGGGCATGATATCATACTCGGCCGTACGAGAGCAGAATACTTATAATTTTAGGTGCCAAAAGCTTTCAAACTTCCCGCTCACATCGAAATATCACGCGCCCGAAAGTTTAGCCCAACAATATTCCGGTTTTACCCCTGCCACCTGAACGGAAAAGGGCTGCTTTGGTAACTCCATTGTTTTCCCCTCTTTACCCCCAACATTCTTCCCCAGAGCCCCTCCCCTTCCCCTCCCCGACCCCCCCCCCGAACCACGGCAAACCGCCGAATCTAGTCCCCCGCCGCAGCGGTGGACCTCACACCCTGCCGGATCTACCTTCCGCACCTTGGAACCCCCAACTGCCAACTCACCACTTCACCGGAGCCGCTTCAGTGACTGGATTGTCCACCGCTCTAGATCTCCTTGACCGCCATCATGGTCCACCACACCGGATCTGCTTAACCGGCTCCCTCGTCCACCACAGTGTAGGGCCTTCACCGACTCCCTCGTCCGCCCCTTCGTTGGCCCTTCATACAAGCCCTTGTCCATCGCGACAGATCCGCCTCACCGAAAGCACTGTACAACACGCTCGCAGAAGCCTTCGTCCACTACACCGGACACGCTCCATGGACGCCATATTCAACTCCATCGGCCCTGCTTTACCGACGCCGCAGCCTCATCAGGTTATTTCAATTTGTACTCCTTCGGTTTTTCTCTTTATCGTGCAACTGTTCACTTACCACAGATGAGCTTTCTTGTATGTCGACAGGCGCCGCAACCGTAGCACCGGAGCCGCTTCAGCGACGGCGACAGCCGACCCAAACTCAACCGCAACACGAGCACCATCGACGATCCTTAGCTATCAAGTATGACAACGATACCCATACGCCACCGAGAATTAGGTACTATTATCCAACGGCCGGCGCCTACGTTCACTTTCCTAGCATCAGCACCGCACCTTTGAATTTCTTCAAGGAATCATTCAGTTTTTCATGAGACGCGTTATTCTGCTTGCACCTGTAGGGCCATACTTCTGGCAGTGAACATGTTACATGTGCTAAATTACATACCAGTGCACATATAGTTAATATGCTTTAGTTTTGTTCTGATGCCACCTGTTGGTTCCATCAGACTGCGTAATGTTCTCTATGCTTAATTACACATCAGCAAACTAGCATGTGGTTCCGCTGCTTTTTGTTCGTTTTACCCTATATTTTCTGATGCTAGCTATTACATCACTACTCCGAGCCTCTGTTCATTACTTGTTTGTGTGTTCTTGATCTTCCCAAGTTGCATGACTAATTTGATGCTTCTATTAATTATGGATCTGCCAGCCCCATCAAGCAAAATATTTGTTCTTTTGGGGCTGGCACCTCGAACAAGCATAAAAATAGAGGGAAGCAGATATACTCCCTCCGATTCTATTTACTCTGCCCATAACTCTTGACCCGCATACCAAGGAGGGCACTGGTTTAATTTTTCTGGACTAATTTGCCAATTAATTAGGGCAGAGGCGGATGGGGCGGGGCACAAAAGGAAACCAGTGCTAGGAATCGGCAACACGCAGACTAATACGAGAAAAGTGAGAAAAAGTTATACACAAAGTAAAAAAGAATCGGAGGGAGTATTGTCGTGTATGCACACACCCTTCTTTCATTAGTTTAGATGAACCATTGATGATCAATTCGGATCAGTGCATGAAATTAAAATTAATTTTACCTAAATAGATGGTGCAGAATAAACTACAACAACTAGATTTGCAACCACGAGATGCTGACGATATCTTCAAAGAACATTGCAACAGCAGCTAGGCTTCACAACAACATATGGTAAGCCAATGTGTTTTAGTACATGTGAAATGTAATGCGAGTGGGTTGCTTTCTTGGCTTGTGCCCTCAACATGTAATCCTACCGAATTACAAATAGTTCATTTGTCTGCTTTGCTGTATTGCTTGATTTGAATGCTTATTTGTTGTTACGCTATACCTGAGTTGGCCAATATGTCAGCAGTGCTTGCTATACTATCATAAAGAAATGCATGCCTATTTCATTTGAGTCCTTAACTTTTCCTCTCAACTTCATCACATGACTGTCTTCGTAGTTTATATGAGGCCACACTGTTAAGTGCTTTCTCAGATTATTTCAACTGCTTAGATGCCTTGGCAACTTAAATATAGCGGTTGTACACTCCCTTTCAACTAGGGATGTCAACTGGGTCCAGTTTAATCCCGATTAAAGTCCACTAGTGTTATGATAGTTCAAAAGAGTTTTTGTTTTTTTTGAGGAAAATTAACTAGGGAGGTAGCAAAAACTAACTAGATGGGACTGGTGGATTTCGTTTATTTGCCACTTACATCCCTAGTTTCATCTTACCATTTTAAATTTTTTTCGGCTGATGCTTCTTCGAACCATTTAAATATAGTTTGCCATGCTCGGCAATAATTCGTCCGTCGTTTTCCATGTAAGCTTACTCCCTGGATCATACGATAACTATCTCTTACTAATTTCCAGCGGAAACCTTTCAGGATGCCGTTCACACTAGGACACAATGTACAACCCCAGAATCTATTTGTGGAAGTAGTGCGCCATCCATGTTACCAGATGGTAGCAGTTCAGAGGCAACACCACCGGAGAGCAGTCTGAGCACAGATATTATAGTGCTTGAGGCTCTACTAGAGGCAGAAAGAGATGGTGTGGCTGCCATGAATGAGGTAATATTTATCTTGAGGCTGGAAATTACGGAATTAGCGGCACACATTATGCAAGAAACCCAAGAATTGGAGGAAGTAAGAATGTTGCATTTGAAGACGGAGGAGGTCCTGCTGTTTCTGCTATCTGAAGCCCAAGATAATCCCGGTTCTTCTTTAGATACTAGTTCAAATTTTCATTAGATTATTGTACTTGCATGTTGTGTCATGTCTCTAAATGGATTATGTTGCAAGACCCCCTATGTTGTCCATGTGTTGTAATGATCTGAATTTTTTAGGTGAGGTAATCCTCAGAACTTGTATTATTGACATAAGGTGAACTGTTTGTCGTGTGAGCAAATTGTATTGGATGAAATAACTGTTTGACTCAGAGTGTATCCAACCTACTGAATTCGAAGATCACGGCATTTCTAAATCATAATCATATATAAAGGTGGAATAAATCTATGTTGTGGTTTTGAAGAAATAAATAACAAAACGTATAATTATTTGTGGATATTCATAATTGAATACAAATTGGATTTGAATTTAGTTTGCCAGGTCCCAGGGCAAACATGAATGCTAATTCTCCCAAGTTTTGAACGAAGTGGCTAAACACCCACTATAATTTGTGGGCTACTCGAAGCAAGTGTTTGCGAGATGGAAATTACTGTCTACCCCTGACACTTGACATCCTTATCAACAGGATTTACACTTCTGTCGATAGGGGTAGACTAGTAACTTCAATCAGACGTGACACGACGACCTCTGAGCCCATTTAGACACGGCGGGCGCCAAACGTGGGCGGCAAAACACATTTGATTCAAGCTCGTCCGAAAGACATGTGTCTCTTCCTCCATTTCCCCATTCACACACGGTGGGCGGTAAAACAAACTCTCCTCGTCTGAAATCGATGTAGGCTTATATTTTAAATAGGGGCAGATGTGTAACTTCCATCAGACGTGACACAACCGCCCTACCTGTCAGCCCCGTTCATACACCATGGGCGCCAATCGTGGGCGGCAAAACACCCTCTCCTCGCCCGAAATATTTACCGGCAAATATTTGGGAGATGCGAGATTACTGTCCTATCCCCAACCGACGCAATGTCCGAAATTTTAAATGGGGGATAAGTTCGTAACTTTCCCCCATTTCAGAGAAGCGCGTCCCAAAGTTTGAGATCCCCCCTCCCCTCCATTTCCCCATTCATACACCGTCGGCGGCACGACAACCTCCGCACTGCGGCCAGTCTCCTCCGTCTGCCACCCCATCCTCCACCTTGCCGGAGCCGCTACCCCAACCCCGTCGTCCACTGCAAGAGATGAACGTCTCTCATCCACGACGCTGGACCAACATCCTTTCATCGCCTCTTATCGCTTCATCGGCGCCGTCGTCCACCTTGCCGTTGCGGCTCCTACGACTGCCTCGTCCACGGCAACAAGATATATCCCCCGACCCAGCCGTCTGCCGTCTAAAGTATTCTTCCCTGCCACCGACAGCCATCGCACCTGCAGCACCCTCAACATATCAGAATAGGCCTACACGGCGTCGCAAGAGAGGTGGTACTCTTCCACATGTGCTTAAGTTATTAATCTCACCCGGAAAATAGATCGTAATTTGTTTACTGTACTTTTCTTTTCCGTACCAAATCGTAGTGGCTAGTTGAAAGCAAACATTGGTTGCGAAGTAGCTTTGTCCGCTTTGCACCTTCAGATCCGCCATGGCACGGGCACTATACTCGTAAAGCTTATGGTTTCCCCCCTTTATATTCACTACCATCATCGTAGGTGCTTCGTGTCGTGCTAGCACTGCTCCTCAAGACCTCAACCCAAAGCTTATGTGTTGAAATACGAATCTGATATGATGCTCATATCACTAAAACATAGAACGTTTAATTGGTCACCTAATGTTCCTATATTCGTTTCGAAAAGCATGTGCGCCACCCACTGGTCCAGCTAGTTCCACTTTCCTGATTTTCTCTTGAAGCTTAGGGTTTTCCCCTTTTATCTACTCTACTATGATCTGCGTAGGTGCTTTCTGTCGTACTAGCATTACTCCACCCTTCAAGCTAAACAACACAACACTCAGAATTCGAGAGCTTAGTTGTTCAAATATGATTGTGATATGATACTGATATTAGTTAACCGACACATTTAATTGGTTAGCTAAAGGTCCCACTTGAGTTTCCAAATGCATGTCGCGACATATAGAGAGACAACATAATTACATTTCTTTGTCACTTGTTGACCGTACTTTCTTGTCCATACCAAATCTTAGTTGTTATTTCAAAGCAAACATCGGTTGCTAACTACCCTTTGTGTGGTTTGCAGCTTCTGATCTGCCATCCCACTGCCACAGTCACCACTGTACTCATCATGCTTATGTTTTGCCCATTTTATGATGACCACAATCAGCCTACTTGGTTCGTGTTGTAATAGCACTGCTCCACCCATCGAGCTAAACAAGCTTAGTTGTACAAATTCATATCTGATATTATTGCTGATATTAGTAAAACTGAGAGATGTTTAATTGGTTAGCTAAATGTTCCTACTTTAGTTTCGAAATGCATGTGAGCCACATATGGAGAGACCGGAAAGAATAGTATTTCTCTGTGCGCTCTGGTTCTGGGTGTCCAACCGACATTGTATTAAAAGACTTGTAATATCTTCAATCTGCTCTTCTTTAAGATGATACTCTTCTCTTGCGGTCGACTCGTCAGGTCGATTTGTTCTCCCTTAGTATATTTTGAATCTGCCAGGTCAGGTCGACTTGTTCTTCTTTACTATATGTTGAAGCTATCATCTGCGAAGTGTCATCACTTCTGGAGCTCTCATATTTTGAGTAGTAGGCCACATTATATTAATGCACACAACAAATTATAGCATGCATGGCATCTTTTAAAAGAATTGCAGAGATAGCACAAAGGGGTTTACAGGGAGGCAGTATTGGATTAGAATCACTTCTGCATTACAAAGAAAATCTCACTTGTTTTTATGTTTTCATGCATGTCAGATATTGAACATTATCAAAATGAATATGAGAATGGGCACACGAGAGGAATATTGCGGAATGATCCACTGCCTAACAAACTTGGCATGGCGGAGGATGGCCTATCTTATTCACCCATCAAGGTGCTTGCTCTAACTTTGCAAAGTTGTATTGGTCGCACATATTTTGCTTCTGACCTCTTGCATTACTTCTACTTTGTTACACCACCTACTTAGTTTAAGCATCATATACGAGTATATGCCATAACTATCCATTTTCTGTACCTATTCCATGTGTCATCACACTATGTTTTTCCAGTAAAATGTTGTTCTTTCGTAATAGGTGTCCAAAACGAAGAGGGTGAGTGCAGGTCGTCAAGGAGTACAAACTAGGTATTTAGAAAAGGTAGTGATACCTGTTAAATCAGATAGATCAGCAGCCACAGAAAACACAGGCCCAACTGTACCACACTTTACCCCTACTCTAGTGGCCAAACCCCTATTAGAACTGTTGGGTGCCCAGCGTCAGGTACTGTCTATGATATCAATTCAAAATTTGAACTCCTTAATTTCTGCTTGTTCCTTACCTTCTCTCTTGTATGAAAACTAATTTCAGATGAATCTCCTTGCTCAAAGGATCAAACGATCTCAAAACAATAATGGGCTCTGCATTGCTTTTGTTAGTACCTCTCTCCCTTTTGCCTTGTAACGTTGTACTTAATTAATTGCTATTTGATTATGTATCATCAGTCTGCACCTGAGCTTCATTATCCTCTATTTCTTCCAATATTATTTGATCTATATTTACTCTTTGCAAAATATAGAATAATGGCAACGCTTATAAAGAATTTTCTTTGGGGAATTTATTGAATTATCCTTCCATCAACATGGAGAAGGGCTTTGTCTAGCCCGTGTTAACATGTAATGTAAGTTCATCCTTCTCAAGCCTTCAAACTTTGTTCTAGTATAGATTTGGGTAGGCATCATTTCCTCCACTGTTGTTTGCTTTGTTGTTTACATCTGATTGGATGTTTGCAACAACTACCAGTTTCAAATTGTAGTTGTAAAAACATGTTCCTTATGCAAAACTGATCCATTTTTTTGCTTATATAATTGTGAAACCTGTTACGTGTCTCCTTGTATATCTTTCAAACTCGTATCTCTTACGCCAGGCAAAACTTTAGGGAAGATAGTGAGCCAAACCATCTTGAGGACAGCGAGATGACCCCAAGGTCCTATCTTGATGAAGATAGTGAGTTGAAGCTACTCACCAGCAGGTGTGAGACAACCTCTGTGCAGTCGTTGCCTCAATCAGTTCAACTTCTTCAGTCTTGACTTAAAGCGGAAAGGCTTGCTTCAGCTCAGCTCCGACTTGAAGTCAAAGATGCAATGAAGATGTCAGAGGACTGCCGTGCGCACCATCATGCCTTAAATCTAGTGTTGATGCATCTATCATTGACACAACTGAGGTCTACTCAACTTCTTCAGCTGTTTGGGGGGCCTGACCTGGCCAGGTCTAGTGCCTTCTGAAGTTCCCTCAGTTTTGTATATTTTTTTGTCGATGCGTTTATTTGCACTCGTGGCGAACTTTGATGCCCAGTGGATGTAATATGTGTGATAGCCGTGATAGCCTAGCGTAAGTTGTTGCTTATTTATTTCCTTGTTGTCTTGTTTATTTGTTTGCTTCTAGTCATTGCAGTTCTTTTTCCGCGGTTTGCTAGTGGCTGCAATAACCTATTTTTTAAAACTAGGCCACAATAACCATGGCCTAATATTTACTGTAGTGGCACTGGGCCTCCTACGGGCCGTAGAAATAGTGGGCCTTCTACGGGCCGTAGAAACAGTGGGCCTTCTACGGGCCGTAGAAACAATGGGCCTTCTACAGGCCGTATCATCAATGGGCCTCCAAACATGGGCCAATAACAGGCCGCATTATGGCCGTAGATGGGCTAGAGTTGGAATCGTCCGTTCATCAGCCGACCATAATGGGCCATCGTTAATAGGCCGTATTTGATGATGCTATGAAAACGGCCCAACATACTAACGGACCACAAACGAGCTGACTGTAACCACGGGCTGAGTTTGGCCCACAAGCAGAAAATGACAGTAACGGGCCGTAAGTAAACGAATGCTGGAAATGAGCCCAAGAATAAATGGGCTCTGAGAAGGCCGAAAGATAACATGGGCTGGAAACGGCCCAACGGAATAACGGGCCGTTAATGGGTATAAAGTGATACACTATTCATTACGGGCCAGTTTCACCACGGGCCGTTAATGGGTGTAAAGTGATACACTGTTCATTACGGGCCAGCTTCACCACGGGCCGTTAGTAGGCCAAGAGTTACATAGGGCCTCATATGGGCCGAAAGACGTCATGGGCCATACATGGGCCAGAAGTGAAAATGGGCTTGAATCATATTGGATGGCCCAGATGACGCTACTGGGCCTAATTTGGATAGGGAGTAATGGGCCTTGGGTTAGCAGGCTGTAAATGGGCTATATTCGAACATGTCGTTAACAGGCTTTCCATGGGCCGACCTGCCAGCTTTTGACCAAGTCAAATGGGCCAGCCTTTTCATAGGAATGGGCCTCTGTTGGGTCGTGCCACGTGTCGACGTATCATAGGCACCTTCCGTCCAATGAGTGGTTGACATCTGTCCCAACAATGAGCCGACACGTGTTTCCTCCAGCCAACGATGATTTTACACGTGGAAAATCCCCATTGGTTGGGGCTGTTAACGGGTTATCGATCCAAAACCCAACCCGATAGCTTAACAGTGTTCCGTTACGATGGATGCCACGTGTCGGTCACCCTTGATGAAAGCACTTCTGTGACGCGCAATTTATCGTCATGGAAGTGGACACTTCCGTGATGATAATTTTGGTAATGGCATGGAACACTTCTACGACAGCACAAGTATGACTATCTTGATTCTATCATAAATTTGTCATGGATGTACATGCATGACAAAAAAAGCGACCTACTGTGACAAACACATATCATCATGGAAGTGTATTTTTTTGAAGTGAATATATCTCGTAATGGCTATGGAAATGCCATAATAGGTAGGTGTGGTGGCTGTTTTGAGGAAGGTAAATGGTGGGTTTATGGTAGTGGCAAAAGTTGCGCAGCACAAGAGAGGCTAGTAATGGTGGAAGGGTGAGAGTGCGTATAATCCATGGACTCAACATTAGTCATAAAGAACTCACATACTTATTGCAAAAATCACTATCGCTCGTCCCCGACCGCCACTCATAAGGAAGGCAATCAATAAACAAATCATGCTCCGACTTCATCACACAACAGTTCACCATACATGCATGCTAAGGGAATCACAAACTTCAACACAAGTATTTCTCAAATTCACAACTACTCAACTAGCATGACTCTAATATCACCATCTCCATATCTCAAAACAATTATCAAGTATCAAACTTCTCATAGTATTGAATGCACTTATATGAATGTTTCTATTATGCCTAAAAGCAAATTACCATGTTGTTATAAAAGACTCTCAAAATAATATAAGTGAAGAACGATAGTTCATCTATTTCTTCAAAATAAAACCACCGCCGTGCTCTAAAAGGATATAAGTGAAGCACAAGTGAAGATCGATGAGTAATCGAATAATTATGCAACTATGTGAAGACTCTCTAATATTTAATAATTACAGATCTCGGTATTTTATTCAAACAGCAAGAAAAAAAATAAAAAAAAATGACGCTCCAAGCAAAACACATATCATGTGGTGAATAAAAACATAGCTCCAAGTAAAGTTACCGATGAACGAAGACGAAAGAGGGGATGCCTTCCGGGGCATCCCAAGCTTAGGATTTTGGTTGTCCTTGAATATTACCTTGGGGTGCCTTGTACAACCCCAAGCTTAGGCTCTTGCCACTCCTTATTCCATAGTCCATCGAATCTTCACCCAAAACTTGAAAACTTCACAACACAAAACTTAACGGAAAACTCGTAAGCTCCGTTAGTATAAGAAAACAAACCACCACTTTTGGTACTGTTGTGAACTATTTCTAAATTCATATTGGTGTAATATCTACTGTATTCCAACTTCTCTATGGTTCATACCCTCCGATACTACTCATTGATTCATCAAAATAAGCAAGCAACACAATGAAAACATAATCTGTCAAAAACAGAACAGTCTGTAGTAATCTGTATCAAACGTATACTTGTGTAACCCCAACAATTCTAAAATAAATTTCTGGACGTGAGGAATTTATCTAGTAATCATCTGTAAAAAGAATTAACTAAATAGCACTCTCTAGTAAAAAATGGCAGCAAATCTCGTGAGCACTAAAGTTTCTGCTTTTTACAGGAAGATCGCAAAGACTTTCCCCATGTCTTCCCAAAGGTTCTACTTGGCACAAACACTAATTAAAACATAAACCACATCTAAACAGAGGCTATATAGATTATTTATTGCTAAACAGGAGCAAAAAGCAAGGAACAAAAATAAAATTGGGTTGCCTCCCAACAAGCGCTATAGTTTAACGCCCCTAGCTAGGCATGATGATTTCAATGATGCTCACATAAAAGATAAGAATTGAAACATAAAGAGAGCATCATGAAGAATATGACTAGCACATTTAAGTCTAATCCACTTCCTATGCATAGGGATTTTGTGAGAAAACAACTTATGGGAACAATAATCAACTAGCATATGAAGGCAAAACAAACATAACTTCGAAACTTTAAGCACATAGAGAGGAAACTTGATATTATTGCAATTCCTACAAGCATATGTTCTTCCCTCATAATAATTTTAAGTAGCATCATGAATGAATTAAACAATGTAACTATCACGTAAAGCATTCTTTTCATGATCTACAAGCATAGAAATTTTATTACTCTCCACATAAGCAAAATTCTTCTCGTTCGGAATAGTGGGAGTATCATAAGAAACTCGAATACTATAAATTGTTTCCACATTAAACTAGTAATGTTCATAAAAAGGGTAATCATAATCATGACAAGTATTATGAATATAATCATCACTACTTTTTATAGCAAAAGTGTCATCACAATAATCATCATAGGTAGCAAATTTGTTATCATCATAATCAATTGAAACCTCTTCCAAGATAGTGGAATCATTACTAAATAAAGTCATGACCTCTCCAAATCCACTTTCATAATTATCGCAATAAGATTCAATATCCTCCGAAATAGTGGGATCATTACTTCCTAAAGTTGACACTCTTCCAAACCACTTTCATCAATATAATCATCATAAGTAGGAGGCATGCTATCATCATAACAAATTTGCATATCAAAACTCGGGAGGCTAGAAATATCATCTTCATTAAACATAGCATCCCCAAGACTGGGACAAACATTAATTGCAGCAAATATATTCTCAAACATGTCATTCTCATCAAACATAGCATCCACTTTCATATCATAAGCATAATCACACTCATCATTAATAGTATGGATAGCACCAATAGTAGCAATTATCATCATCGCAATGAGCAATAGGAGCAACATCATTTGGGAGGGATACCTTTCTACCTTTGCTTCTCCGTCTTTTCTTTTTCTTCTTCACAACATGTGTGGGTTCAGTCCTCTTTTTGGATCTCCTTATTAATGAGATTGGTTGAATAGAAGGTTCCTCCACGTTACCTGATTCATCATAAGAAATAATAGGAGGGTATTGGGAAGCCTCTTCCCTTTCATTAGTATTCTCTTCATCCTCTATTTGTTTTCTTTTCTTTATGTAATTGGCAATGTAAGGATTTTCAAAGCAATATAAGTATTTCTTCTAGATCAATATCAAGGAATTTCTCAAGGTTATATTCTAGAATATGCTTAGTTATATGTTTCATTTCTTCATAACCCAAAAGCAAACTAAGATCATTATGATGTGCAAGGGAAATCAAATCATCACAATTTTTGGACACAATACGATCATGAAACAATTTCCATTTGAGATTTAAATGACCATGTTCATTGCAAAGTTCACAAGTATGGTGAAGAAATTTAAATTTTTAGCACAAACATCTAGCCTTTCTTGCAACCATTTAGTTTATAAATACTTATGCCTCTTGCAAAATATATCTTCCCTATTTGGTATGTACTTGCAAACTCTATGCACTCCACAAAAATTGACATGCTTAGTACTATGGATATTCAAGGAGTTCATACTAACAACATTGCAATCATGCTCATCATTCAAAGATTTAGTGCCAAACATTCTAATGCATTCTTCTTCTAACACTTTGGCACAGTTTTCCTTTCCACCATTCCCACGAAAAATATTAAAAAGATGAAGTATATGAGGCAAACTCAATTCCATTTTTTGTAATCTTCTTTTCTAAACTAAACTAGTTATAAAACAAGAAACTAAAAGATTCAATTGCAAGATCTAAAGATAAACCTTCAAGCACTCACCTCCCCGGCAACGACGCCAGAAAAGAGCTTAATGTCTACTACACAACCTTCTTCTTGTAGACGTTGTTGGGACTCCAAGTGAAGAGGTTTGTAGGACAGTAGCAAATTTCCCTCAAGTGGATGACCTAAGGTTTATCAATCCATGGGAGGCGTAGGATGAAGATGGTCTCTCTCAAACAACCTTGCAACCAAATAACAAAGATTCTCTTGTGTCCCCAACACACCCAATACAATGGTAAATTGTATAGGTGCACTAGTTCGGCGAAGAGATGGTGATACAAGTGCATATGGATGATAGATATAGGTTTTTGTAATCTGAAAATATAAAAACAGCACGGTAACTAATGATAAAAGTGAGCGAAAACAGTATTGCAATGCTAGGAAACAAGGCCTAGGGTTCATACTTTCACTAGTGCAGGTTCTCTCAACAATAATAACCTAATTGGATCATATAACTATCCCTCAACATGCAACAAAGAGGCATTCCAAAGTCACTAATAGCGGAGAATGAACGAAGAGATTATTGTTGGGTACGAAACCACCTCAAAGTTATCCTTTCTGGTCGATCTATTCAAGAGTCCGTAGTAAAATAACATGAATCTATTCTTTCCATTCAATCTATCCTAGAGGTCGTACTAGAATAACACCTTAACACGCAAATCAACCAAAACCCTAATGTCACCTAGATATTCCAATGTCACCTCAACTATCCGTGGGTATGATTATACGATATGTATCACACAATTCCAGATTCATCTATTCAACCAACACAAAGAATGTCAAAGAGTGCCCCAAAGTTTATACCGGAGAGTCAAGACGAAAACATAAGCCAACCCCTATGCATAAGTTCACGAGGTCACGGAACTTGCAAGTTGATCACCAAAACATACGTCAAGTGGATCACGTGATATCCCATTGTCACCACAGATAAGCACATGCAAGACATACATCAAGTGTTCTCAAATCCTTAAAGACTCAATCTGATAAGATAACTTCAAAGGGAAAACTCAATCCATTACAAGAGAGTAGAGGGGGAGAAACATCATAAGATCCGACTATAATAGCAAAGCTCCCGATACATCAAGATCGTACCATGTCAATAACACGAGAGAGAGATATCAAACACATAGCTACTGGTACATACCCTCAGCCCCAAGGGTGGACTACTATCGAACGAGTGCGGTCTACCCCACAAAACGACAACCCGGCTTGTCCAGGGCTAGATTAGAAATCCGGCCTCCATCACAACCCCAACTGGATGGCGGCATACGTACCACGCGTACATAACTACGCACTAAAGATACCATGGGCATGGACGGAGGCATACGGAAAAACACAGTCCACGGCACGACTCGACCCTATCCGAACCTTTATATTCTTCCACCTTTTTCTTCTCGAATTTCTTTTTCAGGTACTTAGGGTCCTTTTCCAGGCCCCTTATATACACTCGATCGTTGATCCACTCAAAGGACCATACACTATGGGGAAAGGCGGCGCAGACGTGTGGCAGAGTGTCCAAAGGATCTTCAAGATCATCTTTTCCAATTTAGGACCTGTACACAGCTTTCCATTGTTCTTGGCATGTAAAACGGCCTTGATGCTTATGGCATGTTCTGTAAAAATACGTTTCGACGTATCAATTAGACTATAATGGAAACAGTTTCGCCGAACCTTGTTCGGTATTGGCTTATTTCTTAATCTATTTTCCCAGTCTATATCTGAATTTGCATATACACCTTGGTACGACTAAAATCGCCAGGGGCTCTATTTCAAGCCATATAGAAAGTCCGAACACTCTCAGAGTATACCTCGGCGTCCCGAATACTGTCTTTGGTAAATAGTTGGGTTGCCCGCCTCCTGTGCTTGACACCTTACGATCCGTTTTTTGGCTAAGGTAGTAAAGGGAGAACTACTGCGATTGTGTTTCCGACTGGCCCGGTCAAACACCTCAGTAGACAAAGCCGAAAACTGTCTGTCATCATGCGACGAGAGCTGGTCAGCAATTTCGTGACTTACTAAATCTCTAGTGATTTCTTTTGTATTGCACAAAGGGTTGTTGTCGGTGTCAAAACCGGTGGATCTTGGGTAGGGGGTCCCGAACTATGCATCTAAGGTGGATGGTAACAGGAGGCAGGGGACACAATGTTTACCCAGGTTCGGGCCCTCTCGATGGAGGTAATACCCTAGATCCTTCTTGATTGATCTTGATGATATGAGTATTACAAGAGTTGATCTACCACGAGATCGTAGAGGCTAAAACCTAGAAGCTAGCCTATGATTATGATTGTTGTTGTCCTACGGACTAAACCCTTCGGTTTATAAAGACACCGGAGGGGGCTAGGGTTACACAGGGTTGGTTACAAGTGAGGATATCTACATATCCTAACTGCCAAGCTTGCCTTCCACGCAAAGGAGAGTCCCACCCGGACATGGGACGAAGTCTTCAATCTTGTATCTTCATAGTCCAACAGTCCGGCCGAGGGATATAGTCTGGCTGTCCAGGGACCCCATAATCCAGGACTCCCTCAGTAGCCCCTGAACCTGGCTTCAATGACGATGAGTCCGGCGTGCAAATTGTCTTCGGCATTGCAAGGCGGGTTCCTCCTCCGAATACTCCACAGAAGATTTTTGAACACAAGGATCGTGTTCGGCTCTGCAAAACAAATTCCACATACCATTGTAGAGAGTATAATATTTCCACAAATCTAATCTGCTAACAACTTTTCATAACGTGACATCATGCCATGGCCCGGTCATTATTCGAACCATTTTTCTCAACCAGCTACTACACGTATTGCGAGGCGGTTTTCTTGGCACGTCTTGTCGAAGCAGAGATCGTGTCCCCTTATCACGGGATTCTCATCAATACGGGTGTGGGTAACCCAACCGCACCATCAATTATGACACTTGGCGAATAAGCGAGTTTACCAGGCAAGTGGGGAGGCACATAGTTTCTTCCGCCCTTATAAAGGGACAAGGACTCCTCCTTTTCACCCACGCCTTCTTCTTCCTTGCCCATTCCCCCTCGCCCGAGCTCCAGCACCCGAGCGTTCATCTTCTCCGCCCACAAAGGCCTTGTAATGCCCTCGATGCGGCTATATCTCACACGTGTCGAAGCACGACTTAGAGGCATAACCGCATTGAAAGCAATGTCGCAAGTGAGGTAATCTTGACACAACCCATGTAATACATAAGGGAAAGAGATACATAGTTGGCTTACACTCGCCACTTCACACAATACTTGAATATAACATTACATCATCCAGATACACACAAGGTCCGACTACGGAACCCAAGATAAAAGAAGACTACCCCAATTGCTACACAGATCCCCGATCGTCCCAACTGGGCTCCACTACTGATCAACTGAAACGAAACAATACTACGAATAGGGTCTTAATCGAGCTCCTCCTTGAGCTTGGTTGCGTCACCTGCACGGTTTCATCGGCACATGCAAACTGGTTTTGGAAGTATATGTGAGTCACGGGGACTCAGCAATCTCACACGCTCGCGATCAAGACTATTTAAGCTTATAGGAAGGGTAAAAGTATGAGGTGGAGTTGCAGCATGCGAGTAGCATATTTGGTGGCTAACATACGCAAATGAGAGCGAGAAGAGAAGGCAAAGGCACGGTCGAACAACTATGATCAAGAAGTGATCCTAGAACAACCTACGTCAGGCATAACTCCAACACCGTGTTCACTTCCCGGACTCCGCCGAGAAGAGACCATCACGGTTACCCACGCGGTTGATGCATTTTAATTAAGTTAAGTTTCAGGTTTTCTACATCCGGACATTAACAAATTCCCATCTGCCCATAACCGCGGGCATGGCTTTCGAAAGTTCATAACCCTGCATGGGTGTCCCAACTTAGCCCATCACAAGCTCTCACGGTCAACGAAGAATATTCCTTCTCCCAAGACAATCCGATCAGACTCGGCATCCCGGTTACAAGGCATCCTCGACAATGGTAAAACAAGTCCAGCAACACCGCCCGAATGTGCCGACAAATCCCGATAGGATCTGCACATATCTCGTTCTCAGGGCACACTCAGATGAGCGCTCCATACAACTAAAACCAAACCTCGAGTTTCCCCAAGGGGGCGCTGCACAGGGCTCTAGTTTGGACCAACACTCAGAGGAGCACTGGACCGGGGGGTTTAAATAAAGATGACCCTTGAGTCCGCGGAACCCAAGGGAAAAAAGGCTAGGTGGCGAATGGTAAAACCAATGTTGGGCATTGCTGGAGGAGTTTTATTCAAGGCGAACTGTCAAGGGGTTCCCATTATAAGCCAACCGTGTAAGGAACACAAAATCCGGGAACATAACACCGATATGACGGAAACTAGGGCGGCAAGAGTGGAACAAAACACCAGGCATAAGGCCAAGCCTTCCACCCTTTGCCAAGTATATAGATACATTAATTAAATACGAGATATTGTGATATCCCAACAAAATATCCATGTTCCAACATGGAATAAACTCCAATCTTCACCTGCAATTAACAACGCTATAAGAGGGGCTGAGCAAAGCGGTAACATAGCCAAACAACGGTTTGCTAGGACAAGGTGGGTTAGAGGCTTGGCTTAACAATATGGGAGGCATGATAAGAAAGTGGTAGGTATCGGAGCATAGGCATAGTAAAAGAGCGAGCATCTAGCAAGCAAAGATAGAAGTGATTTCGAGGGTATGGTCATCTTGCCTGCAAAGTTCTCCGAGAAGACAAAAGGCTTGATCCTCAAAAACGAACTCAGCGGGCTCCTCGAACACGACCTCGTCTCCCGGCTCTACCCAAGCAAGAACACAAGTAAACGGAACACAATCAACCACGTGCAATGCTCAAGCAACATGATGCAAACATGGTATGATATGCGGGATGCAGTATGTGATGCATATGCATGATTTGCAAAGGAATGATTGAACCTGGCCTCAACATGGAAATCCAAGAGTGCCACTGGAAAGGTGAGGTGATTTCGGTCGAAATCGATATAAAGATCACCGGAATCGGATGCACGGTTTGGAAATGGCAAGCAAAACAAATATGGCATCGGTCTGCGATAAACAACAAGAGACCATCTAAATGCATCAAGAACAACATGCTACAGCATTCTAACATAGCAACAAAATACATGGCAGGCATCCACTCATAATGTTTGACAAAAAATGAACACTGAGCTATGGCTAAGTCACTCATTAACAGTTTCAAACAAGCATGGCGAAAGTGCAAAAGATAACAGGTTACAGACTTAGTGAAATTAACAGCATGTCAGGAATTTAACATCAGGAAGCAATGTTTAGAGCACGATAACTATATGCTACAGGAACATATCATGGCAAAGCAAGCCATGGAATGAAGCTACTCAAAGCATATAATAAAAGTCCCTTAGTGACCATGAGCCAAAAGAGATAAGAAAACACAATTGCAAGCATGTGAACATAGCAAAAACATAAACATATTCAGACTTAGTGAAAAACTGGAACATGGCAAAACAGATAACGAGTAGGCATGTTTACGGGCTCGATGCACTCACTACGAGGCATTGCATGACAAACTAAGCATACACCCAGAAAATAGACATGGCATAGAAGCTAGACATGGCAAGAACAACAACATAGCATGCACGGATCAACAACAACAAGCTCGGCAAAATTGCTAAACATGATAACAATCTGCCAGGAACATTTTATAGCAAAAATAGAGCTTGATTGACTCAAGCTAGGTTGCTCCATAAATGAAAACAAAGACATGGATGTATAGAGAACAACATCATCTACAAAACATCCTTTACTGATCATGCTCAAAAGAGGCACGGATCACTAGGAAACAACATGAGCATATGGCATAAAAATAATGACAAGGCAAGGACTTAGTGAAATTCTAAGTCCCTGAAATCAGCATCATTGAGTAAGCTACATTGCATGCTTGTGCTAGTCACCACAAAGATCACAAAAATACATGGCATACACCCTTGTAAAGATGGCATGGCATTCTTCAAAACACATGTAGAGCTCAGGATCATATCATGCACACATTAATCATGGCAAAAATGACAAAAGTGCACTTGCTGAAACAAATCTGAAACTATCATCACATAGCCCTCTTCCAACAACATTTCGGGCATCAAGATGAGCTCAAATGGAAATGATGCAATGAGATGAAATGATGTACTCGTCGAGACGAACATTTTGATATACTACACACACAAATCGGATCTATGATAAGGAAGTTATGGCATGACGAAAAACACTAAAAAATTACGGGAGTTAGGAGTGAAAGTCAACCGCTAGGGTTTCAAATCCGGATCGAAATTGGCACGGTCGACGAGGTGGCGGCAGAGCTCGCCGAAAACGGAGAGGAGACGGCGGCCGGCGAGGCTCTCCGGTGTGGGGAAGCCGGGGAACCCGGGGAACCCGAGGGGTGGCGAGGGCGCGGCGTTGGGCGGCTCCGGAGCTCCTCCGGCAAGCTTGGGCGGAGCAAAGCGGCGGCCGACGAGGTCCGGTGGTGAGGCGGCGATGCGCGCGGCGGCAGGAACGGCCGACGACGAGGCGTGGGGCGGCGGCGCGAGGGAGGACCG
>NC_057800.1:36125649-36128870 GCF_018294505.1 Triticum aestivum | reverse complement strand
CCGGCTGCGGGCCACGCGGGCCGGCGGCGGCGGAGGGCGCGGAGAGGATTCGTGGCGCGATCTGATTGGCCGGGAGGTAGCGGCGGGCGTTGTCCGGTCCGGTCGGACATGTCCGGCGGCTAGAGGAGGAAGGAGACTAGGGTTAGGGTAGGAAGAGATCCGAAATTTCGGGGATGAGTGCCTTTTTATAGGTAGGAGGAGCTAGGAGGCTCCAAATGAGGTGCGGTTTGCGGCCACGCGATCATGATCGAATGCTCTAGATGATGGAACAGGTTTGCGTGGGTTTTGGGCCAGTATGGAGGGGTGTTGGGCTGCAACACACATGAGGCCTTTTCGGTCCCTCGGTTAACCGTTGGAGTATCAAACGAAGTCCAAATGGTACGAAACTTGACAGGCGGTCTACCGGTAGTAAACCAAGGCCGCATGACAAGTCTCGGTCCAATCCGGGAACGTTTAACACCCGCACATGAAAAGAGGTAAAAAGGGACACCAGGTGACATAGGAGCGCCGGATTGAGAAACAGACAACGGGAAAAAAGCTCGGATGCATGAGAGGACATGTATGCAAATGCGATGCGCATGCTGACATGATATGAGATGCATGACGCGCAAGAAATGACAAGGCAACAACAGCGGATAACTGGACGACACCGGGCACATCGTTCTCGGGGCGTTACAGGCCTTCTGAAAATGTCTGGATCCGGAGCAGGAGGCAAGTGGATGGCCTCTACCGTCAAGGAGAAGCATATCAAAAAGCTTCGGGAGAGGCCGGGTATTTGGCCAAAAAATCGGCCACCGTCTCCCGACGGCGGGACAGATCGTTCCCACTCCGGAACCCCAAGAGAGGGTTGTATTTCTCCCTCACTTTGTCCGCGGGCTAGGTTTTCCCCTCCACCCGTTCATCCGCGGCATCATGTATTATTACGAGATCGATTTTCATGATCTATCCCCCAATTCCTTCCTCAACATCTCAACATTCATCATCGTGTGCGAGGCTTTTCTCCGCATCTCGCCACACTTTGGCTTATGGCTGAAGATTTGATGTGAAGCCCAAGGTGGTGAGCGGCGAGGACGCCGAGTGCGGGGCGCCATAGTGAGCAAGATGCCCAACATCACATGGCCAATAGGTGCCTTTAATGATTCCGTCAAAGAGTTGTAATGGCAGTGGTTTTACATTACTGTGCTGCGCGGCACGGAATGGCCCGCTGCTCTAGAGTTCCGATCCGGAGCCCCTCTGCGGCTTACGTCCTGGCGCAAGAAGGTCCTGAACTGGTCTTCGTCCAACGAATTGTCTATGCTCCAGACGCGCGTTAAAGATATGGAAGACAAGAAAATCGAACTTGTCAATGTAGTCTAGGGGATGTTAGTTCACCAGATCCTGCCTTGTCAGCACCAGACTTGCAATCTCTGGGAATTCGATCCAGCCAAGCACCAGACCCTGTGAAAGCTCTTTGGCTCCTCGCACGAAGACATCTGGAAGGTGCTTTTCAAGTCTGGCAAATCATGGCCGGACTCGGACGAGGACCGCGGGTATCAACTGTCCCGCCCTGGAAGCTCGGTAAGTTTTTACGCGTTTTACCCGCATAACCCAAGGGAAATGCTCAATGTGTTTTCCTCAACTCCCCTAGGGCTGGACGAAGAAGGCGGGGCGGATCCACTATCCGGCCACATTGCCCGAAGAACCGGCCGGCCCACTTCTGACGAAGATGCTGATCCTGGTGCCGTACAAGGCGCCGAAGAAGAAGGCCGAGAAGGAGGCCAAAAAGACCCGGGGCGGCCTTCATCGTCGTGGCACTTCGGACACAATATCCGAAGGATCCAACATACGTTCTGCCTCTGAAGATGTAACACCCCGAGAATCATGCTACAGTAATCCCCTTCTAATGATGCCTTGTCATCATTGTTACTGTTGCTAATCTCACTTTGATTCTAATCCATCCCAGGTCTCAAATTCAAATTAAAGTCAAAATTCAAACTCCTCAAATATGAAAACTAAAATGTTCAAAGTGTGGCAAATAATCCCGTGATATTTGTCATGTTGGAACCAACCTCGTTTGGATTTCGAAAGTGCCCCAGAAATTATTTAGTGATCCAGCAGCATTTAAATTTATAAAAATAGTTGGATAACTACTTTCGGCCTTAAACTCTTTGTGACTCTTAGAATTAATGTGCTTGTTTTATGTGACAAGTCTCATATCTAACAAAACTTTTTTAGTTTTGCAGCTTAATAGAAAACAATAGCTAAATTTGGAACAGAAAATAAAATGTGAGAAAGGGAAAAGAAACACCCCCCCACGCTGGACCAACTGGCCCAGCTAGCCAACTGGCCGGCCCAGCCGCACTCCCTGGCCTATTAGCCCACGCCCGACCTAACCCTAAATGACCGACCCCCCCACACCCCTCGTTCCCCACTCCCCACTCCTCCTCCCTCTCCCCGCGTTGTTTCTGGATCGAGGGACGATTCCCCCGGCCGCGCCACGCCGCCGCTCCAGATGGCGGGCTCCCTGGCACGAGCGCCCGTCCTTGACGCCCAACCTCCTTTCCCCTCGCGCTCCTTCAGCACCGTCGCCCTCCATGTTGCAGGCGCACGCCAACGCCTTGGCACCGCCGCGGCGCCCGAGCTGCTTGTCCTCCGCCTCGTCTCCACCTGCTGCTCGCCGCCATGGCACCCCCGGCCTCCCCGAGCGCTTCCCCGACACGCTCCGAGCTCGCCCCGCGTTCCATGTGAGCAACCGCAACGATTCCCGTCTCCCCCTTTTTTCGAATTGACGCCGTAGGCCGCCACCCATTTTCTTGCCCGGAGCTGCGCTCAACGCACTCCTTGGCCACGCCCAGAGCTCGCTCCTGTGCGTGCGCTGCTCTGCGCTGACCGCCTCTGGCTATGCCCCGCGTACGTCCGCGGCCGCTTCTGGCCGCTCTAGGATCCGCTGCTGCTGCTTGTTGCTTTGGCCGCCATCGTTGTTGTTTGATGCGTCTATAGTTGCCTGCTTGCACCCGTGCGCCTGTTGCTCGCCCCGTGTCGACGACCTGCCCCTCTGCCGCTCCGCCCGCGCCACCTGCTTTCCCCGACCTCCCGCACGGCCTGCTGACCCTGGCCACCGGCGCCTCGCCAGGTCACGGCCTCGCCTCCCATGCTCGACGATCTACGCTCCATCGGGTCAGCCCCGACGGGCGCCCGCGCCCGATAACCCCCTTCGCCCGTTAACTGCGTCCCCCCCCCCC
>NC_057800.1:36099351-36125322 GCF_018294505.1 Triticum aestivum | reverse complement strand
TCATGTTTAAATAGCTAATTAAGTTTAATTAAAATGCTAATTAACTACTGTGAGTATGACAGGGGACCCCACCCCATGTTGACCAGTCAACGTTGACTGGTCAACTGGAACCCCCTGGACCCACATGTCACCCTTTGGTACACTTCGGTGTACGCAGATCTGGGTGCACTTAGCGTTTTAATCATTATTTTTGAATTAATAATAATTTCAGAAATTGTTTAAATCTTTGAAAATTCGTAGAAAATTTACCGTAGCTCGAATCGAAAAACTTTATATATGAAAGTTGCTCAGAACGACGAGACGAATCCGGATGCGCAACCCATTTGTCCGCAATACGTCCCTGGCATAGCGAACACTTAACTTTCCCCCTCCGATTCATCTGTCCGAAAATGCAAAACACCTGGGATTTTTTTCCCGGATGTTTTCCCCCTTCACTGGTACCACCTCATACCGCGTTAGGTCACCCCTAGCACCGCGTATTGCCATGTTATGCTTCGTGATTCTTTGATTGCTCTGTTATTTATTGTGTTCTCTTCCGTTACTTCTTTTCGGTAGAACCCGAGACCGATGCTGCCCTTGTGATTGACTACGTCGACGACGACCCCCCTCCTTGCCAGAGCAACCATGCAAGCAAAGCCCCCTTGAGCATTCCAATATCGCCCATTTCTTTCCCTCTCATGCTTGCATTAGAACTGCTACTGCTTTCTGTATGATCCTACTCTGATGCATAGCCTGTTGTTGTTACCTCCTTTCATACCTTACCTGCTTATCCTAAACTGCTTAGTATAGGTTGGTTAGTGATCCATCAGTGACCCCCACCTTGTCCTTGTTGCCCCTGATTCATCATTGAAGACCCGATCAACGGGACCGAAGACCAGGCCCCAGCACCGCACATCACTTTCCCCTTAGTTGCTCGTCACTACTGGGTTACTATCGAGTGCCGAGGGTGAGACCTCTACAACACTTCTGATGTTAATCCTGTAGTGTAGCTATTCGGTCGTGGTCATCGAGGGTGATTCCACCTTAACCACTTCCGATATGACTCTGTCGTGCAACCCCTCAAGTGTAAACCTCAGGGTGATTCCTCTTATGTTCACCTTGATGATTACATCGAGTGGAATTCACTGGGGGTGATTCCTCGGGTTTTCTCCTTGATGTTTGGACACACTGATACTTTGGTTACTATGACCTTACACTGAACCATGTTACTATAGACGGGTCGGCCCTGAGGGGTACCCGCGCGAGCTTAATTGCGAGTGATGTGGAGACGGGTTGACCGGGAGGGTGCCCGCGAGATAATTACGAGGCGTGGCCGGGCATTCCTAGCCCTTGCCGCAAGTCCTCGAGACGGGGCAACGGGGTCACATCTTTCATGAGTCTCTACTTGTTACCGCGCGTTCCTAATCCACTACGATTTGGATATTTGATCCAAGGGGCCTCTGGCCTGATAGCACTAACCATCACGTGGGCATAGTATTCGCGTTCTGCATCGTATACATCAGCCGAAGCTTAATAGACGTCAGCGACTGAGCGGCGCGCGCCGGGTTGGACTGCGTAAGCACCTGCCTTGTTGAAGGAGGTAGCTAGGTCTGCTCACCGGCCGCCCATGCAACACGCAGGAGTTCCCGGGGAGATGGCCCATGACCCCTGGGGGCATAGGTATAGTCCGGCGTGCTGGCCTCTCTATTAAGCCTAGATCAGGTTGCGGCGTATTGTTTGGCCGAGGCCGGGCATGACCCAGGAAAGTGTGTCCGGCCGGAGTTAATCGAGTATGGTGGGTAAGTTGGTGCACCCCTGCAGGGAAGAAAACATCTATCGATAGCCTGTCCTACGGTAACGGACACTTGGACTTGTATCCCGATCGATACAACTGAAACTGGATACTTGTGATGAGAATTGGATTGTGATGATAACCGGATAGTATGGCTCTGGGATTGCTTTCTCGCAGGGAGTCGAGAAAGGATCTCTGGCCGAGGTTGATAACACTTCTACTTCTTTACTTTATGCTACTCTACTCCCTCCTGTTGCTGCAAGATGGTGGTTTCCAGAAGATGCTAGTCTTGGATAGGCTAGGCTTTCCTCTTCCCTTCTGACATTCTGAAGTTTAGTCCATAGATACAACCTATTCCTTTGATATAGATGCATACTTAGTGTAGATCTGATGTAAGTCTTGTGAGTACTTTGGATGAGTACTCACGGCTGCTTTGCTACCTCTTTTCCCCCATACCCGATTGTTGCGACCAGATGACGGATCCCAGGAGCCAGATGACACCACAGATGACTACTGCTACCCCGAGGGTGCCTACTACTACGTGACGACCGCTGACGACTTGGATTAGTTAGGAGGCTCCCAGGCAGGAAGCCTTGCCTTTTCGATCGATGTTGCTTTTGTGGTAGCCTTCTTAAGGCAAAAACTTATTTAACTCATGTCTGTACTCAGATAATGTTGCTTCCGATGACTCTTGTGTATTCAAGATTATGTATTCAAGCACTCGAGGCCCCTGGCTTGTAATATAAAGCTTGTATTATTTTAATTTGTGTCTAGAGTTGTGTTCTGATATCTTCCCGTGAGCCCTTGATCTTGATCGTACACATTTGCGTGTATGATTAGTGTACGGTCAAATTGGGGGCGTTACAAGTTGGTATCAGAGCCAACTGCCTGTAGGAATCCCCCTTCAAAACTGCTTGGCCGAATTTGAGTCTAGTGACTGAAAAACTTTTACTAACATGGTTGTGTGCCTTACGGGCCCACATTGCCATTTGGGCGGTATTAGGATCTTTTACTCCTCGTCTATACTCTGGGACTCTGATCTCTCTTCTATTCGGGTTAAAAGGTTTTACTAACTCGAACATTAGGATCTCGTGATCACATCCTCCCAGAGAGCCCCTTATTTCAGATGATTGCCTGCTGCATCAGAAGATTCCAAAGATACTCTACGATATTCTCTCTAGACTTTGCGCCTGTTGCCTTTGCAATTCCCTACCACCGATATATCCTTATGGATACCTACACACACTTACCAATCTTACATCCTAACCCATTGATCTTGCTATTACAAGATGCCCTAAACTACTCTCTGTTGTTCCGAGAATCCCCTGAGCTTACTGCCTTGCAGTTCCTTGTCATCTGAATACCCCTACGGATAACCTTGTGCACCTATCGCGTATCCGCTCATCCTCAGTTGACTCATGTACTTCACAAAAGTCTTCGTAATACCATTCGTTCTTGTGAAAATCCTCAACAACCTATTATTCTTGAATTTCTTGCTTGCTTGCATTATGGTTAATACCATAAGTCTAGTAATCTTTTTGTCAGCCTTTGTCATTATCATTTTGAGTCCGTTGATACAATATGTTGCGAATGCTCGCAATCCTCAATCAAATCCTAGAATTCATCCTTCTGGCTCAGACGTCATTTTAACATGTGTTGAATCTCGATCAATCAAATCGCCATCGATTGTAAACCTAAGGCTATTCTACCTATCCATCCCTAATCAGAGCATTGCTTCTGATCCCTTGTCTTGGAATTCATAATTCCTTTGCATTTGAACTTCGAGTTAGTCAGTTGTTTCTATAATTTGATCTCCTTGCATTCTTTCTTCCTCTTGTTGGATATTGATGCTCACATCAGATCCCTTGTGGACCACCAGACCCCCCCCCCTTTCGGATTTTATCCGACAACGTCCTTCATATTCAATAAGCTTGTGAGCCTTTCCTCGGATACATAATGCTTTTGGTAAAATGTATCCTCCTCTTTCTCAAGCATGCTCTACTACCGAGCTTGTGTTATTTATTCTCGAAATTTATGATATATTTTCCTAAGATGCCCCGATGGGTTGAACCTATGCCTTCCCTAATCTTTGTGTACTCGAAAGTTATGCGGGTTATACTCTACTAGCTTCTCGTCAGATAAAATTTCAATACTACAGCTTCATCAAGAGTGAGAAGTAAAATGAAAGGTTATGCACTGTAGAAGTGGGAGTCGACCCTGAACCTTTGTGTTCATGCCCACGGAGACGGTGTGGGACTTATTATGAAAGCTTCTTACAAGGATATTTAATCATTTGAATATTCTTCCGGTATCGTAAATTGGATCCCTTGCAATTTTGGTCCCGGCCATATTTCCTCCTTGATCCCATTTACTGGGTAAGTTAAAATTACTTACCCTCTGCAAATCATTCCCCCGTCCAACCTCTACTCGGATTTACCTTCTGGCATTACACCTAGTACTTGATACTGGGAAGCTTTATACCCCATCACATCATTCCTAGCCTGTTTGACTATATTTATATCATGTCTACTTTTTAACTGTGCTACCTGGTCCTTATGCCCGGAGCAACTTCCGACGATGAGCTAAGCTTACGTCGATCTTCCTCATCTTAGCATTTCACCTCGAACAACAAGCTTGACTTTGAGCTTGTGTCGAATCCGTGGTTCTCATAGCCTTCACTTCATTCTCCCTTTTCTACTCGGTGACATCTTCTTGAAATCTCTCGACAAATGCGTCGTGATCATCATCAACATTCTGAGCTTTTTCCAGGATATCAATCGAATTCATGGTAAGATATACAATCCTTCCCCTCGATGATTTATGTCATCATCGACAACATTCTTGCCTTCCCCAACACAAACTTGTTCGTATAATGTTGGAAATACATCCTTTTTGGCATGTCGATGGATTGTGGCTGAGCCCATCGGCCACACCCTCATCTTTTCACTGCTAAAATTGTAAGACTTATTTTCTAAGTTGTTTCCGATGGATCCTTGGGGTATCCAAAGTCTGACCTTTGCTTGAAACCATGTCAATGCTATCTCAAAGCATGTCTGTGGTAATCCGATCTCCAATAAGAACATTTGAAGCACGATACTAAATTTTCTTTATCAATTATCCAAACACCGTTGTACGGGTAATATCATGATTCTTCCCTCGCCCCCTTTATCTAAATGCTTTTGAACTTGTTGTCATATCATGTATATCCTGATCCGCTTCCCCCTTTGGAAGGAAATAGTCCCAATTCTTGTGTGTAAACACATTTTCCTTTCCAATGTTCTGATTAACCTAATGATCACCTTTTCTTTTCCATTGTTTTGTTTAAACTTTCTTGTGGTTTAAAAGATCTAAGCAGTAATAGTTCCCTGCTTATGAAAACACCTCGGTGTACAAAATGTCTATAAGACCTTGTTATTATTGCTGTTGACATTCCGGTAACCACCGATGGACGAGAACTTTGCCTATTGGTCCGCCTCGTTCAACGAGCAGGAACATAGTTCTCTCCGTCCCTCGCCCTTGGTACCAACGTTGTTGACAACATAATTGACAGTCTATCATCTGACATGCCTTGCTATCACCCCCTTTCTACTTTTAACCCACATGGTGGGCCCATAACCCACAATTCCACAGGATCAAACCTGACTCCGGTACGTCCCTGTTCTCCAAAGTTGTCCCTCGCGCTTGGCTTCGTATCTAAATCACGAGCCACCTTCCGAGAGATGATCTTTTCTGTTATCAGACGCAATACTTATTCCCATAGCTCCGAACCTCTTTCACCCTCTGTTTCAGGCAATGAACGATTGTCTACCGGGTTGAAGCTCCTTAATGCACCTCACCTTTCTCTTGATGACTTTCTTGAATTTCAACTCAAGAGATGCCTCTATGCCACGTTCACTGACATAGTCCCTAGGTAGCTATCTTGTGTTGAGCTCCATCCTTCCCGAGTCTTTCCCCCTTACTCCACTGCTTAAATCTCGGGACGAGATTTCTTGTAGTGGAGGAGATTTGTAACACCCCGAGAATCATGCTACAGTAATCCCCTTCTAATGATGCCTTGTCATCATTGTTACTGTTGCTAATCTCACTTTGATTCTAATCCAGCCCAGGTCTCAAATTCAAATTAAAGTCAAAATTCAAACTGCTCAAATATGAAAAATAAAATGTTCAAAGTGTGGCAAATATTCCCGTGATATTTGTCATGTTGGAACCAACCTCGTTTGGATTTCGAAAGTGCCCCTGGAAATTATTTAGTGATCCAGCAACATTTAAATTTGGCCTCTTAAATTTATAAAAATAGTTGGACAACTACTTTCGGCCTTAAATTTTTCTGGCTCTTAGCATTAATGTGCTTGTTTTATGTGACAAGTCTCATATCTAACAAAACTCTTTTAGTTTTGCAGCTTAATCGAAAACAATAGCTAAATTTGGAACAGAAAATATAATGTGAGAAAGGGAAAAGAAACACCCCCCCTCCCAAGCTGGACCAACTGGCCCAGCTAGCCAACTGGCCGGCCCAGCCACACTCCCTGGCCTATTAGCCCATGCCCGACCTATCCCTAGACGACCAACCCCCACTCCCCTCGTTCCCCACTCCCCACTCCTCCTCCCTCTCCCCGCATTGTTTCTGGATCGAGGGGCGATTCCCCCGACCGTGCCACGCCGCCGCTCCAGATGGCGGGCTCCCTGGCACGAGCGCCCGTCCAGGACGCCCAACCTCCCTTCCCCTCACGCTCCTTCACCACCGCCGCCCTCCATGTTGCAGGCGCACGCCAACGCCTTGGCACCGCCGCGGCGCCCGAGCTACTTGTCCTCCGCCTCGTCTCCACCTGCTGCTCGCCGCCATGGCGCCGCCAGCCTCCCCGAGCGCTTCCCCGACATGCTCCGAGCTCGCCCCGCGCTCCATGTGAGCAACCGCAATGATTCCCCTCTCCCCCTTTTTTTTGAATTGACGCCGTAGGCCGCCACCCGTTGTCTTGCCCGGAGCAGCGCTCAACGCACTCCTTGGCCGTGCCCAGAGCTCGCTCCTGCACGTGCCCTGCTCTGCACTGACCGCCTCTGGCTATGCCCCGCGTACGTCCGCGGCCGCTTGTGGCCGCTCTAGGATCCGCTGCTGCTGCTTGTTGCTTCGGCCGCCATCGTTGTTGTTTGATGCGTCTACAGTTGCCTGCTTCCACCCGTGCGCCTGTTGCTCACCCCGCGTCGGCGACCTGCTCCTCTGCCGCTCCGCCCGCGCCACCTGCTTTCCCCGGCCTCCCGCACGGCCTGCTGATCCTGGCCACCCGCGCCCCGCCGGGTCACGGCCTCGCCTCCCACGCCCGACGATCTACGCTCCATCGGGTCAGCCCCGACGGGCGCCCGCGCCCGATAAACCCCTTCGCCCGTTAACTGCATGCCCCCCCAGGCCACTGGCCTATGGGCCCCACACCCCCTTTTCTGAAAACAAGAGAAAAGTTAATGAAAATTATAAATAGTTAACAATATAATTAATTAAATTAATCATGTTTAAATAGCTAATTAAGTTTGATTAAAATGCTAATTAACTAATGTGAGTATGACGGGGGACCCCACCCCCTGTTGACCAGTCAACGTTGACTGGTCAACTGGGACCCCCTGGACCCACATGTCACCCTCTGGTACACTTCGATGTACACAGATCTGGGTGCACTTAGTGTTTTAATCATTATTTTCGAATTAATAATAATTTCAGAAATTGTTTAAATCTTTGAAAATTCATAGAAAATTAACTGTAGCTCGGATCGAAAAACTTTATATATGAAAGTTGCTCAGAACGACGAGACGAATCCGGATACGCAGCCCGTTTATCCGCCACACGTCCCTAGCATAGCAAACACACAACTTTCCCCCTCCGATTCATCTGTCCGAAAACGCAAAACACCGGGGATTTTTTCCCGGATGTTTCCCTCCTTCACTGGTACCACCTCATACCGCATTAGGTCACCCCTAGCACCGCGTATTGCCATGTTATGCTTCGTGATGCTTTGATTGCTCTGTTCTTTATTGTGTTCCCTTCCGTTACTTCTTTCCGGTAGACCCCGAGACCGATGCTGCCCTTGTGATCGACTACGTCGACGACGACCCCCCTCCTTGCCAGAGCAACCAGGCAAGCAAACCCCCCTTGAGCATTCCAATATTGCCCATTTCTTTCCCTCTCATGCTTGCATTAGAACTGCTACTACTATCTGTATGATCCTACTCTGATGCATAGCCTATTGTTTTTATCTGCTTTCATACCTTAGCTGCTTATCCTAAACTCCTTAGTTAGGTTCATTAGTGATCCATCAGTGACCCCCACCTTGTCCTTATTGCCCCTGCTTCATCATTGAAGACCCGATCAACGGGACCGAAGACCAGACCCCGGCACCGCACATCACTTTCCCCTTAGTTGCTCGACACTACTGGGTTACTATCGAGTGCCGAGGGTGAGACCTCTACAGCACTTCTGATGTTGATCCGTGGGGCCTCTGGCCTAATAGCACTAACCATCACGTGGGCATAGTATGGGCGTTCTGCGTCGTATACATCAGCCGAAGCTTAATAGACGTCAGCGACTGAGCGGCGCGCACCGGGTTGGACTGCGTAAGCACCTGCCTTGTTGAAGGAGGTAGCTAGGTCTGCTCACCGGCCGCCCACGCAACGTGCAGGAGTTCCCGGGGAAATGGCCCATGACCCCTGGGGGCATAGGTTTAGTCCGGCGTGCTGGCCTCTCTATTAAGCCTAGGACGGGTTGCGGCGTATTGTTTGGCCGAGGTCGGGCATGACCCAGGAAAGTGTGTCCGGCCGGAGTTAATCGAGCATGGTGGGTAAGTTGGTGCACCCCTGCAGGGAAGAAAACATCTATCGATATCCTGTCCTACGGTAACGGACACTTGGAGTTGTATCCCGATCGATACAACTAGAACTGGATACTTGTGATGAGAATTGGATTGTGATGATAACTGGATAGTATGGCTCTGGGATTGCTTTCTCGCAGGGAGTCAAGAAAGGATCTCTGGTCGAGGTTGATAACACTTCTACTACTTTACTTTATGCTACTCTACTCCCTCCTGTTGCTGCAAGATGGTGGTTTCCAGAAGATGCTAGTCTTTGATAGGCTAGGCTTTCCCCTTCCCTTCTGGCATTCTGCAGTTTAGTCCACAGATACAACCTATTCCTTTGATACAGATGCATACTTAGTTTAGATCTGATGTAAGTCCTGCGAGTACTTTGGATGAGTACTCACGGCTGCTTTGCTACCTCTTTTCCCCCATACCCGATTGTTGCGACCAGATGACGGGTCCCAGGAGCCAGACAACACCACAGATGACTACTGCTACCCCGAGGGTGCCTACTACTACGTGATGACCGCTGACGACTTGGAGTAGTTAGGAGGCTCCCAGGCAGGAGGCCTTGCCTTTTCGATTGATGTTGCTTCTGTGCTAGCCTTCTTAAGGCAAAAACTTGTTTAACTCATGTCTGTACTCAGATAATGTTTCTTCCACTGACTCTTGTGTATTCAAGCTTATGTATTCGAGCACTCGAGGCCCCTGGCTTGTAATATAAAGCTTGTATTATTTTAATTTGTGTCTAGAGTTGTGTTGTGATATCTTCCCGTGAGTCCTTGATCTTGATCGTACACATTTGCGTGTATGATTAGTGTACGGTCAAATCGGGGGCGTTACAGAAGAGGACAAGGAGGAGGAGGAAGACGAATCCCAACGGGGGAAGAAAGGAGAGGGCGGCCTCCATACACTTGGAGGCCGAGTCGCCTAAAAGGGGAAAAGCTCCTCTTCCGGAAGAATCGACTGCTGCCACTGACAGCAGCCCGGAGTGGGATCCCAGGACCCAGCCCCTGGTGAATTCGTGAGTATAAGATCCGAACACGCTTAAGCGTCCAGACTCGTCATGGCATAATATTTTAACCAGAGCTATATTTTCTGTAGTCCGGCGAGGTCCCGCACCGAACGATCCTCATCAGAGGATTCGCTGAGCTCGGATGTTGTAGAGAGCGGGACGCCCGCGAAGACCCCTTCCTCCAAATATGTGCATAACACCGAGCCTTCATCCCAGAGGGACCCCAGCCAAGGAGGGGGGGAAGAGATCGTGAAAGTGGCACCTGGAGGTCAAACTTCAGGGGTCGGAGACATGGGGGAGAAGATTCCCATTTGAGTCGACGGCGGGAGCCATCTTGAATTCGGCTCCCAGCCGGACGCAATTCCGGAGACCAATACGGCTCCCGAATCAAGCAGGTAGCCTCGCTCGGCTGGAGGGGGCGTGCCTGTTCCACTGGCAATCTCTGTCCAGCCAGAGGTGCCGGATGTTTTGTTGGCGGCGCTGAAGAGCGCCTCCATCGTCAATGAACACCATGCCCTGATGGGTGCGGTGATTAAGGAGATTCAGTCTGCTGAGAGTGGACTGTATGAAGCCTGTATCAGCCTTATAAGAGGCTTTGAGGTATGTTTTATGAGGTTTCGAAGAGTGTCATAGTATGGATAGTAGCCCCTGATACACTGTTCGTTGAAGAAAGGACCGGACAGAGGATCAATTTTATTTTCGCAGGAAGACTCACTTGATGACATCTATCTCTCTTCTTTTATAAGCAGGCGTCTTCAGCGACTGCTGCCTCTCATGCTGAGGAGGTCTCCGGACTGAATCAAAGTTTGGAGCGGGCCAAAGAAGAACTTGGCCAGTTGAAAAGGCAGTTGGAGGATAAACAAGGTATGTGTGAACCTTGTTCGCGTTCAGTGCGAACAAATTCTCAGTATCATAACATATGTTTCATTATTTGCACCAGGGGCGATGACCGAAGTTGAGGCTCTGAGGAGGGCTGTTGCCGAGGCCGAGGAAAAGGCAGCCTCAGAGCAGGCTCTTCGTGAGAAGCATGAGGCCGGGGTTATTGAAGCTGAGCAGGAGCTTCAAGAGTCCGTGAAGAAATGCAAGAGCTTGGAGCAGAGTTTCACGGAGAAAGAATCCGAACTCGTCAGGGCTCATCAGGCCGCGCGCGATGCACAAGGGGAAACCCAAGGCGCCATGCAGGAGATCCAAGAGGCGAGGACAATCGCGGCGGTAAGGCTTTCTTCCATGTAAAGCAAGTATTTGAGGAGAAAATCATGTATCTAATTTTGAGTTCGGATTTCTCCAGGGGTATTTGTGGAACTGCCCCGCAGCATCTTGGATGCCGCCCAATTCTACCGGGCCGAAGGAGGGAACACTGCGGATAAGCTCTTCTGGTCGCAGTATCTGGCACCGAATTGCATAGGGCGGCCGAACTAGCCATGAAGGATTTGATTATCCGGCTATGGCCTGCCGAGCCGATTCCGGGCAGCTACTTCGGGCTCGGGAAGCGGCTTGTGAGTGTCTGCCCTTGACTTGACGTCATCAAGCGGTCGGTCTGTATAGAGGGTGCGCGAATGGCCTTCGCCCGTGCAAAGGTGCACTGGGGGAATATGGATCCTGAAAAGCTGATGACCGAGGGACGGCCAGAGGGGAAGGAGCACTGCAAGCCCGAATTATATTATGAAAGTGTCCCAAAAGGATCCTGCCTAGCGGCGGAGCAATGCACGAAGGATATTATATTTCCATGAATACAATCATGTTATCCTTTGTAATGTTGAACAAGGTCATTTCTATTATTTATTGCCTGTCATATAAAAGTGTATCCTCTTGCGCGGCCGTTTTATATATTAAACCTGAGAGTTGGCCAGTCGTCGGCTTCTGCCCCCACGTAGGAAGTACGGGGGTGTTCGGGATAAACCTGATCACTCCCTGCGCAGTAGTTCTCCCTGCGCCGCCTTCGCCAATATAGCGGAATGTAAGGCAGCAAAACATGGGAGCCGGGCAAACCCAACATTTGACCCAAGACATGATTCGGAGCTAATGCATATAATGCTATAAGTTCGGGGTGCCGAACTTCCATGAAGGTGTTCGGACTTTATTGCCGTATTATGGGTAAAACGAAGCCCCTGGCATATTTAAAGCATATTGTAGTGTACGGATGCCACTTGATAAAAGAATTTCAATAAGAAATAACAGCAGATAAACGTTATATAAATCCACATGTTGTATCTGAATAGTACGTCGATGCGTATGAGTATGGGTAATGTGGTAAAAAACATATGACTGTGGAACCTGCTGAGACTAGGGGGAAGAAGCTGTGTGCGGATCCGGAGTATAGTCGGATGGTCATCGCGGGGAATATCTAAGGATTCCCTTGCACGTTCGAGCTGCTTCCATATCGCCAGTCCTGGTTTACACAAAGTTAAACCTGCAAACAAAATGTAAGTAATGTTTGTGTGCCGCGGAGCGGTTGAGCTGCGGTATGTGGCCTGTCCTGGCTTTCGCCGGAGTGTTTAATTGAGCTCTAGACGAGTCGGGATATCCTGTCGCGAAGTATTTCGAAGTCCTTTAGTGGTGTCCGGGATTCGAGCCGTTGACTCGAGGTTCGGTTGGAAGGTGCTACTTGTAGCTTCTGTTGTTAAAGCAGCGGTATACTCCTTGGTGCCGAGGGAAAATTCGGCCTTGCCATTAACCGTGATGACGCCACGCGGACCGGGCATCTTGAGCTTATGGTAGGCATAATGTGGTACTGCGTTGAATCGAGCGAATGCGGTTCGTCCGAGCAGTGCCTGATAATCACTGCGAAAGGGGACGGTGTCGAAGATTAACTCTTCGGCACGGTAATTGTCTTGTGATCCGAAAACTACCTCAAGGGCGATGGAGCCTGTACAGCAGGCCTCCACACCTGGTATAATACCGCTAAAGGTGGTTTTAGTGGGCTTGATCATTGAATGATCGATGCCCATCTTGCGCACTGTGTCCTGGTAAAGCAGGTTTAGACTGCTACCTCCGTCCATAAGGACTCGCGTGAGGTGGAACCCGTCAATTATTGGGTCGAGGACTAGTGCGGCTGGATTACCCTGATTAGTATTAACTGGACGATATATGTAGTTGAAGGTGATCGGCCCTAGTTTAAATTGTGGGACGAGTGGTTCCGTTAAGACGACATCCCTAAGGTTGTGTGTCCGGTCCAGGTTGGGAGTGTAGGTGCTGTTTACCACGTTCACTGTTTGGATTTGCGGGGAAAATTTCTTTTGCCCTCCTGTACTCGGTGATCTGGGCTCTTCGGTGTTTCCACCATTTTTGTGGCGCTTGTGTTTGTTGCGTCGTGGTTTGCCGTTGCTATCTCTGGCTTGTGATGTGCCAGGGTTGCGTTTTGTGTTGTTGCTACGGGCCAACCAGCTATCTTCGCTCGCGTAAAAGCGGGTCATGAGTGGCATGAGGGCTGCCATGGATTTTGGCTTCTCTTGGCCGGGATGTCGGGTGAGCCACTCGTCACGGATGTTATGTTTGAAGGCCGCTAGGGCTTCGGCATCTGGACAGTCGACAATTTGGTTCTTTTTAATTAGGAACCGAGTCCAGAATTTCATGGCTGACTCTCCGGGCTGCTGTGTTATGTGACTTAAATCATCAGCATCCGGTGGCCGCACATAAGTGCCCTGGAAGTTGTCCAGGAATGCGTCTGCCAGGTTCTCCCAGCTTCCGATGGAGTTTGCCGGCAAGCTATTCAGCCAATGCCGAGCCGGCCATTTGAGCTTTAGCGGGAGATACATGATGGCGTGTAGATCATCCCCGCAGGCCACGTGAATGTGGAGGAAGAAATCCTCTATCCATACTGCGGTGTCTGTGGTGCCATCATATGATTCAATGTTTACCAGTTTAAACCCTTCTAGGAATTCATGATTCATTACTTCATCAGTGAAGCATAGGGGGTGTGCGGCGCCTCTGTGCCGTGCTATATCACAACGCAGTTTATACGAGTCTTGTCTGCTATGTTCGGACCGGCCGGATTTGCTTTTAGTATATCCGGTATGACGGTTGTTGTCACGCATTGGGGCGTGCCCCCGTGATCCATAGATCGATCTTTTATGTCCCGATTTGATTTCCAATACATCTCGCAGGTCCTGCGCATTACCCCGGGCCTTGGTATTTTTGTTTGACTAGCGACGGGGTGCGGTCTGGACTTCGGGCTGATATGTTGCTTTGTCTCGGCCACGAGGTGGCCAGTCAGCCACATCATATGCTGGTGGTGTAGGCTTTAATGCTTCCTCCTCAAGTTGGGGTAGCAACCTGCACTTTGGGTAACTTTTGGTTGGGCGCTCGAGTCCGTATTCCTCGGCTGCCAATACCTCGGTCCATCTATCCTCTAGCAAATCTTGATTAGCTTGAAGCTGCTGTTGCTTTTTCTTCAGCCTTTTTGTTGTGGCTATAAGCCGGCGCTTGAAGCGCTCCTGTTTGATGGGATCCTCAGGCACGATAAATTCTTCGTCGCCGAGGCTCACCTCGTCATCGGAGAGGGGCATGTAATTCTCATCATCTGATTCTCCGTCTGCCACCTGTTCCTTGGGGCTAGCTTGCCCAGCCTCCCGCTCGAAGTCTGGCTGGAGGGGATTGTCTTCGTCTTCGGCACTGTCTGCAGCGTTATTGTCTCTTGTGCCAGTAGCGCTGCTTTTGCTATGGCGGGGCTTAGAGCGGCGCCGATGACGTCGGTGCTTAAATTGCTTCTCAAGGGGATTATCCTCCATTGCCTTATTGCCATCACTTTCTTTGGGGGTGTCCACCATGTATATATCATATGATGAGGTGGTTGTCCAGCGCCCTATGGGCGGTGGTTCCTGTTCTTCTCCTGCATCGCCGTCCATACCATCGATGTCTTCGGAGCCGAAATCAAGCATGTCGGTTAAGTCGTCAACAGTGGCTATTAAGTGGGTGGTGGGTAGGTGAAAATTTCTTCGTCATCCGCTTCCCGCTCGAGCCAGACATAGTTCGGCCAAGGGTCTCCTAACAAGGAGAGAGACCTCAATGAATTTAGTACGTCACCCAAGGGCGAGTGCTAAAAGATACGCGCGGAGGTAAACTCCATGATCGGTGCCCAATCAGATTCGATAGGCACGGCCGCAGGCGGTTCGGAGCCTGTGACCGGGGACGAATCCAAGTGTCCGGCAACACAGGTCTCATAGGGGGTGAAGTCAGTATTCGGCTCTATCGTCGCTGGGTGTGTGGCCTCCGTGGCGGGGTCCATCCACCCGTCCTCGAACGGCATGAGCTGCTCTGGATTGAGGGCCAAAGTAGCCCCAGGTGTAATCTCCCGAACACCATCCGGCGGCCGAGCTAAGTCATGCTCGTCGTGACTGTGTGGCGCACCTGACACGGGCTCGAATCCATCGAAGATCAAGTCTCCATGGATGTCGGCAGCATAGTTTAAGTTTCCAAACCTGAACTGACGGCTAGGGGCGTAGCTCTCGATCTGCTCCAGATGGCCAAGCGAGTTGGCCCACAGTACGAAGCCGCCGAATACGAAGATCTATCCGGGGAGAAGAACCTCACCCTGGACGGCATCATTGCCGATGATCGAAGGAGCCATCAAGCCTTATGGTGACGACACAGTGGAACTCTCAATGAAAGCACCAATGTCGGTGTCAAAACCGGCGGATCTCGGGTAGGGGGTCCCGAACTGTGCGTCTAAGGCGGATGGTAACAGGAGGCAGGGGACACAATGTTTACCCAGGTTCGGGCCCTCTCGATGGAGGTAATACCCTACATCCTGCTTGATTGATCTTGATGATATGAGTATTACAAGAGGTGATCTACCATGAGATCGTAGAGGCTAGACCCTAGAAGCTAGCCTATGATTATGATTGTTATTGTCCTACGGACTAAACCCTCCGGTTTATATATACACCAGAGGGGGCTAGGTTTACACAGAGTCGGTTACAAGGGAGGAGATCTACATATCTGAACTTTCAAGCTTGCCTTCCATGCAAAGGAGAGTCCCACCCGGAGACGGGACGAAGTCTTTAATCTTGTATCTTCATAGTCCAACATTTCGGCCGAAGGATATAGTCCGGCTGTCCGAGGACCCCCTAATCCAGGACTCCCTCAGCTGCCTTTTTCCAGTCAAGCATTTAAGGCATCCAAGTTCAATAGACGCATACGCACCAGGGGCTAACCTACAATCCCATTGTCAAACTGCTATGGCTAAGTGAGAATGATAAAACCGTATAGTTCGATTGCCTGGTTCGCCACACTGCCACCTCCTTTACGGACCAAGACGTTGGGTCAAGTGTGGTCACGCGCTATTCCGAACACCCCCGTAGTATCTACGTGGGGGCTGAAGCCGACAACTAGTAAATTCTCAAGAATTAAAAACGGCCGCACAGGGGGAATAACACTTTAAGGTAAATGCATACAGTATATTACACAACTTGGGTTTATAATACATTGTTCAGGTAGCCCGGATACATTTACTCGAACATGATATCCTTCGAGCAATGACACTATCAAACAGGCACCCTTGAGGATGTCCTAAAATTAGCGCTCCGGCTTGCGGTGGTCCTTGCCTCCAGGTGGACCCTCAACTGCCATGTCGGCGGCCGTCTTTGCCCAGTGCATCTTAACATGGGCAAAGGCCATCCGTGCACCTTCTATACACGTCGAGTGCTTCACGGCCTCTACAAGGGGCAAGGTGTCGCCAAGCCACTTTACCAAGCCGAAGTAGCTGCTCAGAATGGGTCCGGCTGGCCATATCCGGACTATGATGTCCTTCATGGCCAAACCAGACATCCTGTGCAGCTCTGCTAGCTACATCATCTGATTGTTCAGCAGCGCTGGTCGCCCCGGTGCCAAGTACTGCGACAAGAAGAGCTTCTCCGCCACGTTCCCTTCTTGGGCTCGGAAATACTGGGCGGCGTTGGGAGCATTCCTCGGGAGATCCGCAAAAGCGTTTGGAGCACTCCACAGTTGATTTAGCAAAGCATATCTTCGACCGTCGAATATACTCTGTAAAAGAAAAGGCTTACCAGCCACTATCTGTTCGGCTTGCTTGATTTCCTTGCGAGCCGCCTGGGACTCGTACCGCGCCTCCTTCACAGCTTGAAGAGCCTTGGTGAGATCGGCCGCTTGGGCCTTGTTACTCTCCTCCAAGGACTCACACTTGTTGGCGGCCTCCTGGAGCGCCCGCTCTACTTCGGTCACCCTCGCCTCATATTGAAGGCGGGCTGCCTTTTCGGCCTCTACATCCGCAACCGCTTTCTCTGCGGCTACTTTGCTTGCCCTCACCTCCTCCTTGGCTTCGGCAAGGGCACTTTTGAGGGCCTCGACATTGTTCATGTTGCCTACAATCATTTACATAGCAGCGCATGAGCTCAAACTCTAAGTTTGCATTATAATTTAGGCTTGTAAAGGGGGTATTTTTTTTGAAAGCGTACCTTGGGCCTCATCGAACCGCTTGTTGATACGGTCGATCTCATCATCAACCAGCTTCATTTTCCGCTAGAGTTCGGACACTTCAACATCCTTAGTTGAAGCTGCCAACAATGAAGCCGGTTTATCAAAATAGATGAACGTGTTATCTCCGGCGACTATTTGATCCTCTATCCGGCTCTTTTTTCCAAAGACCCAAACAGAGTCTCAGGGGCTACTATCTATATATAGGCATATTCTTCCAATAGGAAAAGCGGCTAAAGCATGTTATATCACTTACCTCGAAACCTGTTAACAGGCTAGTGAAAACTTCGCCGCTTTTGGTGGACTGAACCTTCTCAACCACCATACCCATCAGGGTACGATGCTCTTCCATGACGGAAGCACGTTGAAGTTCTTCCCTCAACATATCCGGCGCCTCCGGATTGATAGAGGTCACCGGTGGAGTCGGAACTCCCCCCTCCCATGAAGGGGGATGCTCGCTTGACTCCGGAGCCATGTGGGGGCTGGACTGATCCAAGCCCCCGTCGTCAGTTTCCATGGGGGTAGTATCCCCCATGTTTTCGGCAGCCGAGGCATTACCCTCTGGCGCTGTTTCAGCGGCCGTCCGCATCTCCCCTGGCCTGGAGAAGTCCTTTGGGACAACACCTCGGTGTCATCCATGGCTTGGGGCAGAGAGGCTCGCAAAGGCGTTTCACTCTCCATCATCTCCGGCCCCAGCTTCCCGAAGACGACGATTGTTGGGGGAGATCACATGCCGGACTGAAAATACATGAATCAAATGTTATCCTCTGATCTGTAGAAGTCTAGATGTATGTATAGTATCTTTAAATACTTATGATTCGGCCGGGGGCTTCGGCCTGAGGCGCCACTCGGGGATGACTTCAGTGTCTGAATCCGAATCATCCGAAAGGGAAATCTTCCCCTTCTTGGACGCCTCCGCTTCTAGGTCCGCGGACGCCGCCCTTTTCTTCTCTTCGTTGAGGGGATAATTGCTCTCCTCCTCTTCCTCTTCATCTTCATCTCCCTCGTGGGAGGAGAGAACCTCGGTGTCTTCAGACATGGTGTCCGAAGTACCTTTACGGCAGAGGCCACTTCTGGCCTCCTTGCCCTTCTTCTTGGCCTTCTTCTTCGGCGCGTGGTACGGCATCGGAACTAGCATCTTCGTTAGCACAGGGATAGCTGGATCTTCGGGCAGCGGAGCCGGACATTTGATCCACTCCGCTTTCTTCATCCAGACCTGAAGAAGAAAAGGAAGGCTTAGCATACTCCTTGAATCTACAAGTGGAGGTTATGTTTGGAAATCTGAAAACTTACTGGAGTGGCCGGGTGAGCGCATTCGAGGCCGAGGTCTTCAGTCGTTCCCGGCCACGACTTCTGGGCCTTGAAAAGTAGCTTCCAGATTTCTTCATGCATCATGCCGAAGAATTGCTGCAGGGTCCGAGGTCCTGCCGGATTGAACTCCCACATATGGAGAGTCCGGCGGTGGCAGGGGAGAATCCGGCGAAAAAGCATCACCTGGATCACATCGGCGAGGCTGGTGTTCTTCTGTCATGCCCTTGACACGCTTCTACAGTGTCATCACCTCGTTGGACGATGCCCAGTCCAGGCCCTTTTTAACCCACGATGTGAGCTGCATTGGAGGCCCAGATTTGAACTCAGGAGTGGCAGCCCATGTGGCGTCGCGAGGTTCTGTGACATAGAACCACTCCTATTGCCATCCCTTCACGATCTCCACGAAGGCCCCCTAGGGCCAAGTGACGTTGGGGAGCTTGCTCACCATGGCGCCGTCGCACTCCACATGTTGATGGTCCACCACTTTCGTCTTCACATTGAAGACCTTGAGCCATAATCCGAAGTGGGGAGGGATGCGGAGGAATGCCTCGCACACGACGATGAACGCCGAGATGTGGAGGAAGGAATTTGGGGCTAGATCATCAAAGTCTAGTGATACGTCTCCATCGTATCTATTATTTTTGATTGCTCCATGCTATATTATCTACTGTTTTGGACATTATTGGGCTTTATTATCCACTTTTATATTATTTTTGGGACTAACCTATTAACCGGAGGCCCAGCCCAGAATTGCTGTTTTTTTGCCTATTTTAGGGTTTCGAAGAAAAGGAATATCAAAGGGAGTCCAAACGGAATGAAACCTTCGGGAACGTGATTTTCTCACCGAACATGATCCAGGAGACTTGGACCCTACGTCAAGAAATAAAGGAGGAGGCCACGAGGTAGGGGGCGCGCCTACCCCCCCCCCCCCACCAGGCGTGCCCTCCACCCTCGTGGCCCCCTGTTGCTCCACCGACGTACTCCTTCCTCCTATATATACCTACGTACGCCCAAACAATCAGATACGGAGCCAAAACACTAATTCCAACGCCGTAACTTCCTGTATCCACGAGATCCCATCTTGGGGCCTGTTCCGGAGCTCTGCCGGAGGGGGCATCCATCACGGAGGGCTTCTACATCAACACTACAGCCTCTCCGATGAAGTGTGAGTAGTTTACCTCAGACATTCGTGTCCATAGTTATTAGCTAGATGGCTTCTTCTCTCTTTTTGGATCTCAATACAATGTTCACCCCACTCTTGTGGAGATATATTCGATGTAATCTTCTTTTTGCGGTGTGTTTCTTAAGACCGATGAATTGTGGGTTTATGATCAAGATTATCTATGAACAATATTTGAATCTTCTCTGAATTCTTTTATGTATGATTGGTTATCTTTGCAAGTCTCTTCGAATTATCAGTTTGGTTTGGCCTACTAGATTGATCTTTCTTGCAATGGGAGAAGTGCTTAGCTTTGGGTTCAATCTTGTGGTGTCCTTTCCCACTGACAGTAGGGGCAGCAAGGCACGTGTTGTATTGTTGCCATCGAGGATAACAAGATGGGGTTTTCATCATATTGCATGAGTTTATCCCTCTACATCATGTAATCTTGCTTAAGGCGTTACTCTATTTTCATGAACTTGATACTCTAGATGCATGCTGGATAGCGGATGATGAGTGGAGTAATAGTAGTAGATGCAGGCAGGAGTCGGTCTACTTGTCTCGGATATGATGCCTATATACATAATCATACCTAGATATTCTCATAACTATGCTCAATTCTGTCAATTGCTCAACAGTAATTCGTTCAACCACCGTAAAATACTTATCCTCTTGAGAGAAGCCATTAGTGAAAGCTATGGCCCCCGGGTCTATCTTCATCATATTAATCTTCCAATACTTAGTTATTTCCTTTCTTTTTAATTTGCTTTTATTTTACTTTGCATCTTTATCACAAAAATACCAAAAATATTATCTTATCATATCTATCAGATCTCACTCTCGTAAGTGACCATGAAGGGATTGACAACCCCTTATCGCCTTGGTTGCGAGGAGTTATTTTCTTTGTGCAGGTACGAGGTTCTCGCGCATAGCCTCCTACTGGATTGATACCTTGGTTCTCAAAAACTGAGGGAAATACTTACGCTACTTTGCTGCATCATCCTTTCCTCTTCAACGAAATCCAACGCAGTGCTCAAGAGGTAGCAAGAGGATTTCTGGCGCCGTTGCCGGGGAGGTCTACGCAAAAGTCAATATACCAAGTACCCATCACATACCCTTGTCTCCCGCATTACACTATTTGCCATTTTCCTCTCGTTTTCCTCTCCCCCACTTCACCCTTTCCGTTTTATTCGCCCTCTCTCTCTCTATCCTCCCTCTCTTTCTCTATTTGCCTCTTTTTGCCCGCTTGCTTTTTGTTTGCTTGTGTGTTGGATTGCTTGCTTGTCACGATAGATCAAGATAACACTAAATTGTGTGACTTTACCAATACCAACAACAATGATTTTATTAGCACTCCGATTGCTCCTCTTACCGATGATGTATCTTGTGAAATTAATGTTGCCTTGCTGAATCTTGTCATGAAAGATCTATTTTCCAGCCTTCATAGTGAAGATGCCGCTAACCATCTAAGTAGCTTCGTTGATTTGTGTGATATGCAAAAGAAGAAAGATGTGGATAATGATGTTGTTAAATTGAAGCTATTTCCTTCTTCGCTTAGAGACCGTGCTAAAGCTTGGTTTTCCTCTTTGCCTAAAAATAGTATTGATTCTTGGAACAAGTGCAAGTATGCTTTTATCTCTAAGTATTTTCCTCCCACTAAGATCATCTCCCTTAGAAACGATATTATGAATTTTAAGAAACTTGATCATGAACATGCTGCACAAGCTTGGGAAAGGATGAAATTAATGATACTTAATTGCCCTACTCATGGTTTGAAATTGTGGATGATTATACAAAAATTTTATGCCGGATTAATTTTTTCTTCTAGAAATCTTTTAGATTCGGCCGCGGGAGGCACTTTATGGCAATCACTTTAGGAGAAGCTACTAAAGTCCTAGATAATATTATGGTTAACTATTATTAATGGCATACTAAAAGATCTACTAATGGTGCTTGCGATAGAAGAAATTAATGTTTTGAGTGGAAAGATGGATGAAGTTATGAAATTATTTGCTAGTAAAAGTGTTTCTTCTGATCCTAATGATATGCCCCTGTCTACTTTGATTGAGAATAATAATGAATCTATGGATGTGAATTTTGTTGGTAGGAACAATTTTGGTAACAACGCGTATGGAGGAAATTTTAATCCTAGGCCTTATCCTAGTAATCCCTCTAATAATTATGGTAATTCCTACAATAATTCTTATGGAAATTATAATAAGATGCCCTCTAAATTTGAATCTAATATTAAAGAATTTATTACTTCGCAAAAGAATTTCAATGCTTTGATTGAACAAAAATTGCTTAAGATTGATGAGTTGGCTAGGAACGTTGATAGAATTTCTCTTGATGTTGATTCTTTGAAACTTAGATCTATTCCTCCTAAGCATGATATCAACGAGTCTCTCAAAGCCATGAGAATTTCCATTGATGAGTGCAAAGAAAGAATCGCTAGGATGCGTGCTAAGAAAGATGCCTTTATAAGAGCATGTTCTTCTAGTTCCTATGAAAATAAAGATGAAGATATAAAAGTTATTGATGTGTCACCTATTAAATCTTTGTTTTGCAATATAAATCTTGATAATTATGGGACTCAATATGATCCACCTTTACCTAGAAGGCGTTCAAAAAATTCGGAGTTTTTAGATCTTGATGCTAAATTTGATAAAAGTGGGATTGAAGAAATTAAAACCCTAGATGTTGCTAAACCCACTATTTTTGATTTCAAGGAATTTAATTATGAAAATTGCTCTTTCATTCATTGCATTTCCTTTTTGCAATCCGTGCTAAATTCTCCTCATGCTTATAGTCAAAATAAAGTGTTTACTAAACATGTCGTTGATGCCTTGATGCAATCTTATGAAGAAAAACTTGAGTTGGAAGTTTCTATCCCTAGAAAACTTTATGATGAGTGGGAACCAACTATTAAAATTAAAATTAAAGATCATGAATGCTATGCTTTGTGTGATTTGGGTGCTAGTGTTTCCACGATTCCAAAGACTTTGTGTGATTTGTTAGGTTTCCGTGATTTTGATGATTGCTCTTTAAACTTGCACCTTGTGGATTCCACTATTAAGAAACCTATGGGAAGAATTAATGATGTTCTTATTGTCGCAAATAGGAATTATGTGCCCGTAGATTTTTATTGTTCTTGACATAGATTGCAATCCTTCGTGTCCTATTATTCTTGGTAGACCTTTCCTTAGAACGATTGGTGCAATATTTGATATGAAGGAAGGAAATATTAGATTCCAATTTCCGTTAAGGAAAGGCATGGAACACTTTCCAAGAAAGAAAGTTAAATTTCCTTATGAAACTATCATGAGAGCCACTTATGGATTGCCTACCAAAGATGGCAATACCTAGATCTATCCTTGCTCTTTATGCCTAGCTAGGGGCGTTAAACGATAGCGCTTGTTGGGAGGCAACCCAATTTTATTTTCATTCCTTGCTTTTTGCTCCTGTTTAATAATACATAATTTACCTAGACTCTGTTTTTGTTGTGTTCTTTGTGTTTAATTAGTGTTTGTGCCAAGTAGAACCATTGGGAAGACTTGGGGAAAGTCTTGTTAATCTTGCTGTAAAAAACAGAAACTTTAGCGCTCATGAGAACTGCTGCCATTTTTATTTGGAAAGTTATATTTAGTTAATTCTTTTTTCAGATGATTAACAGACAAATTTACCACGTCCAGCAATTTATTTTAGAATTTTTGGGGTTCCAGATCTTGCGCTAGCTACAGATTACTACAGACTCTTCTGTTTTTGACAGATTCTGTTTTTCGTGTGTTGTTTGCTTATTTTGATGAATCTATGGCTAATAAAATAGTTTAAAAATCATAGAGAAGTTGGAATTAAGTAGGTTTAACACCAATATAAATAAATAATGATTTCATTACAATACCTTGAAGTGGTATTTTGTTTTCTTTTGCTAACGGAGCTCACGAGATTTTCTACTTTAAGTATTCTGTTGTGAAGTTTTCAAGTTTTGGGTAAAGATTTGATGGACTATGGAACAAGGAGTGGAAAGAGACTAAGCTTGGGGATGCCCATGGCACCCCCAAGATAATATAAGGACACCTAAAAGCCAAAGCTTGGTGATGCCCCGGAAGGCATCCCCACTTTCGTCTACTTCTATCGGTAACTTTGCTTGGAGCTATATTTTTATTCACCACATGATATGTGTTTTGCTTGGAGCGTCTTGTATTATTTGAGTCTTTATTTGTTAGTTTACCACAATCATCCTTGCTGTACACACCTTTTGAGAGAGCCATACATGATTTGGAATTTGTTAGAATACTCTATGTGCTTCGCTTATATCATTTGAGTTATATAGTTTTGCTCTAGTACTTCACTTATATCTTTTAGAGCACTGTGGTGGAATTATTTTATAGAAACTATTGATCTCTCATGCTTCACTTAGATTATTTTGAGAGTCTTAAATAGCATGGTAATTTGCTTAAATAATCCTAATATGCTTGGTATTCAAGAATAGTAAAAACTTTCTAATGAGTGTGTTGAATGCTATGAGAAGTTTGATGCTTGATAATTGTTTTGAGATATAATGATGGTGATATTAAAGTTGTGCTAGTTGAGTAGTTGTGAATTTGAGAAATACTTTTGTTAAAGTTTGTGATTCCCGTAGCATGCACGTATGGTGAACCGTTATGTGATGAAGTCGGAGCATGATTTATTTTTTGATTCTCTTCCTTATGAGTGGCGGTCTGGGACGAGCGATGGTCTTTTCCTACCAATCTATCCCCTAAGGAGCATGCGCGTAATACTTTTCTTTCATAACTTGTAGATTTTTGCAATAAGTACATGAGTTCTTTATGACTAATGTTAAGTCCATGGATTATACACACTTTTCTTCCTTCCACCATTGCTAGCCTCTCTAAAATACCGCGCACCTTTCGCCGGTATCATACACCCACCATATACCCTTCCTCAAAACAGCCACCATACCTACCTATTATGGCATTTCCATAGCCATTCTGAGATATATTGCCATGCAACTTTCCACCGTTCCGTTTATTATGACACACTCCATCATTATTATATTGCTTAGCATGATCATGTAGTTGACATCGTATTTGTGGCAAAGCCACCATTTATAATTCTTTCATACATGTCACTCTTGATTCATTGCATATCCTGGTACACTGCCGGAGGCATTCATATAGAGTCATATTTTGTTCTAATTATCGAGTTGTAATTGTTGAGTTGTAAGAAAATAAAAGTGTGATGATCATCATTATTAGAGCATTGTCCCAGTGAGGAAAGGATGATGGAGACTATGATTCCCCAACAAGTCGGGATGAGACTCCGGACGAAAAATAAAAAAAAGGAAGAAAAGTGGCCACAAAAAAGGGAAAAAGGCCCAAATAAAAAATGAGAGAAAAAGAGAGAAGGGACAATGTTACTACCCTTTACCACACTTGTGCTTCAAAGTAGCGCCATGATATTCATATTAGAGAGTCTCTCATTTTGTCACTTTCATATACTAGTGGGAATTTTTCATTATAGAACTTGGCTTGTATATTCCAATGATGGGCTTCCTCAAAATGCCCTAGGTCTTCATGAGCAAGCAAGTTGGATGCACACCAACTTAGTTTCTTTTGTTGAGCTTTCATATACTTATAGCTCTAGTGCATCCGTTGGATGGCAATCCCTACTCACTCACATTGATATCTATTGATGGGCATCTCCATGGCCCATTGATACACCTAGTTGATGTGAGACTATCTTCTCCGTTTTTGTCTTCTCCTCAACCACCATTCTATTCCACTTATAGTGCTATATCCATGGCTCACGCTCATGTATTGCATGAAGATTGAAAAAGTTTGAGAATGTGAAAAGTATGAAACAATTGCTTGGCTTGTCATCGGGGTTGTGCATGATTTAAATACTTTGTGTGATGAAGATAGAGCATAGCCAGACTATATGATTTTGTAGGGATAACTTTCTTTGGCCTTGTTATTTTGAGAAGACATGATTGCTTTGTTAGTATGCTTGAAGTATTATTATTTTTATGTCAATATTAAACTTTTATCTTGAATCTTTCAGATCTGAATATTCATACCACAATTAAGAAGAATTGCATTAGAATTATGCCAAGTAGAACTCCGCATCAAAAATTCTGTTTTTATCATTTACCTACTCGAGGACGAGCATGAATTAAGCTTGGGGATGCTTGATACGTCAACAACGTATCTATAATTTTTTATTGCTCCATGCTATATTATCTACTGTTTTGGACATTATTGGGCTTTATTATTCACTTTTATATTATTTTTGGGACTAGCCTATTAACCGGAGGCCCAACCCAGAGTTGCTATTTTTTTCCTATTTTAGGGTTTCGAAGAAAAGGAATATCAACCGGAGTCCAAACGGAATGAAACCTTCGGGAACGTGATTTTCTCACCGAACATGATCCAGGAGACTTCGACCCTAC
>NC_057800.1:36089325-36099028 GCF_018294505.1 Triticum aestivum | reverse complement strand
ACGTACTCCTTCCTCCTATATATACCTACGTACCCCCAAACGATCAGATATGGAGCCAAAACCCTAATTCCACCACTGTAACTTCCTGTATCCACGAGATCCCATCTTGGGGCATGTTCCGGAGCTCCACCGGAGGGGGCATCCATCACAGAGGGCTTCTACATCAACACCATAGCCTCTCCAATGAAGTGTGAGTAGTTTACCTCAGACCTTCCGGTCCATAGTTATTAGCTAGATTGCTTCTTCTCCCTTTTTGGATCTCAATACAATGTTCTCCCCCTCTCTTGTGGAGATATATTCGATGTAATCTTCTTTTTGCGATGTGTTTGTTAATACCGTTGAATTGTGGATTTATGATCAAGATTATCTATGAACAATATTTGAATCTTCTCTGAATTCTTTTATGTATGATTGGTTATCTTTGCAAGTCTCTTCGAATCATCAGTTTGGTTTGGCCAACTAGATTGATCTTTCTTGCAATGGGAGAAGTGCTTAGCTTTGGGTTCAATCTTGCGGTGTCCTTTCCCAGTGACAGTAGGGGCAGCAAGGCACGTATTGTATTGTTGCCATCGAGGATAACAAGATGGGGTTTTCATCATATTGCATGAGTTTATCCCTCTAAATCATGTCATCTTGCTTAAGGTGTTACTCTGTTTTCATGAACTTAATACTCTAGATGCATTTTGGATGGCGGTCGATGAGTGGAGTAATAATAGTAGATGCAGGCAGGAGTCGGTCTACTTGTCTCGGACGTGATGCCTATATACATGATCATACCTAGATATTCTCATAACTATGCTCAATTCTATCAATTGCTCAACAGTAATTTGTTCACCCACCGTATTACTTATGCTCTTGAGAGAAGCCACTAGTGAAACCTATGGCCCCCGGGTCTATCTTCATCATATTAATCTTCCAATACTTAGTTATTTCATTGCTTTTTTACTTTGCTTTTATTTTACTTTGCATCTTTATCACTAAAATACCAAAAATATTATCTTATCATATCTATCAGATCTCACTCTTGTAAGTGGCCGTGAAGGGATTGACAACCCCTTATCGCGTTGGTTGTGAGGAGTTATTAGCTTTATGCAGGTACGAGGGACTCGCGCGTAGCCTCCTACTGGATTGATACCTTGGTTCTCAAAAACTGAGGGAAATACTTACGCTACTTTGCTGCATCATCCTTTCCTCTTCAAGGAAATCCAACGCAGTGCTCAAGAGGTAGCATCTAGCCCATAATAGAACATGAGCCCGCGGACAAAAGGGTGGAGAGGAAACCCTAATCCACAGAGAAAGTGGGGGATAAATACTACCCTCTCATTGGACTCCGGAGTGGGGATGATCTGCTTTTTGGCAGGAAGCCGGTGGATGATTTCCGTGGCCAAGTACCCCGCTTCCTGGAGTTCCTTGATGTGCTCCTCTACTACCTCTTTTAGCACTGCGTTGGTTTTCCCCGAAGAAGAAGGGATGATGCAGCAATGTAGCATAAGTATTTCCCTCAGGATTTGAGAACCAAGGTATCAATCCAGTAGGAGGCTACGCGCGAGTCCCTCGTACCTGCACAAAACAAATAAATCCTCGCAACCAACGCAAATAGGGGTTGTCAATCCCTATAGGGCCACTTACGAGAGTGAGATCTGATAGATATGATAAGATAATATTTTTGGTATTTTTATGATAAAGATGCAAAGTAAAATAAAATCAAAGTAAATAACTAAGTAGTAGGAGATTAATATGATAAAGATAGACCCGGGGGCCATAGTTTCACTAGTGGCTTCTCTCGAGAGCATAAGTATTCTACGGTGGGTGAACAAATTACTGTTGAGCAATTGACAGAATTGAGCATAGTTATGAGAATATCTAGGTATGATCATGTATATAGGCATCACGTCCGAGACAAGTAGACCGACTCCTGCCTGCATCTACTACTATTACTCCACTCATCGACCGCTATCCAGCATGCATCTAGAGTATTAAGTTCATGAAAATAGAGTAACACCTTAAGCAAGATGACATGATGTAGAGGGATAAACTCATGCAATATGATGAAAACCCCATCTTGTTATCCTCGATGGCAACAATACAATATGTGCCTTGCTGCCCTTACTGTCACTGGGAAAGGACACCGCAAGATTGAAACCAAAGCTAAGCACTTCTCCCATTGCAAGAAAGATCAATCTAGTAGGCCAAACCAAACTGATAATTCGAAGAGACTTGCAAAGATAACCAATCATACATAAAAGAATTCAGAGAAGATTCAAATATTATTCATAGATAGACTTGATCATAAACCCACAATTCATCGGCCTCAACAAACACACCGCAAAAAGAAGATTACATCAAATAGATCTCCACAAGAGAGGGGGAGAACATTGTATTGAGATCCAAAAAGAGAGAAGAAGCCATCTAGCTACTAACTATGGACCCGTAGGTCTGAAGTAAACTACTCACACTTCATCGGAGAGGCTATGGTGTTAATGTAGAAGCCCTCCGTGATCGATGCCCCCTCCAGCGGAGCTCCAGAACAGGCCCCAAGATGGGATCTCGTGCATACAGAAAGTTACGGCGGTGGAATTAGGGTTTTGGATCCTGAGTTGTATTCGGTGAGAAAATCACGTTCCCGAAGGTTTCATTCCGATTGGACTCCGTTTGATATTCCTTTTCTTCGATACCCTAAAACAGGCAAAAACAGCAATTCTGGGCTGGGCCTCCGGTTAATAGGTTAGTCCCAAAAATAATATAAAAGTGGATAATAAAGCCCAATAATGTCCAAAACAGTAGATAATATAGCATGGAGCAATCAAAAATTATAGATACGTTGGAGACGAATCATCCTCCATGACGGAGGAGGCCATCCACTTGCCCTAAGCGACAGATCCGGACATGGCTGGAGTGTTTTCTGGGGACAGCAAGAATTGAACTCGGGTGCTGGAGCTCAAGGGTGGATCGGCTAGGGAAGAAGAAGGCGTGGGGTAAAAAGATGGGTCCGTATCTTCTTATAAAGGCACTGAATATCAAGCGTCCCTCCCCATGAGCTATAAAGATCGCCTATTCCCAAGGGGTCGTGCAAATGGCATGGTTGGATTACCCAAACCCGCATTGATGAGGATCCCGCAATAAGAGGACCCGATCTCTGCTATGACAAGACGTGTCAATGAGGACCACGCCTCGAAATACGAAGCGGGTGGCTAAAACATGGTTCGAAATAATAATAAGGCCAGAACATAACGTCTTGCTGAAAAAGTTGTCAGTAGACACGGCTTATTTTGTTTAAGTATTTTTCCCTTGTGGTTTTGGGTTGTGACTGTTATACGGAGCTGAACATAGTTCTTTTGACCAACTGCTTTGGAGCATTCGGAGAGGAACCCGCCTTGCATTGCCGAAGACAATCTGTGCGCCAGACACATCATCATTGAAGCCTGGTTCAGGGGCTACTGAGGAGTCCTGGAATAGGGGTCCCCGGGCGTCCGGGCTATGTGATATGGGCGGAGTAATGGGCCAAGAAGATATAAGATAGGAGGCCTTCCCCCGTGTCCGGATGGGACTCTACTTTGCATGGATGGCAAGCTTGGCGTTAGGATGTGAAGATTCCTTTCTCTGTAAACCGACTTTGTACAACCCTAGGCCCCTCCGGTGTCTATATAAACTGGAGGGTTTAGTTTGTGGAGGCGATCATAATCATATAGGCTAGACTTCTAGGGTTTAGCCATTATGATCTCGAGGTAGATCAACTCTTGTAACCCCTATACTCATCAAAGTCAATCAAGCAGGAAGTAGGGTATTACCTCCATTTAGAGGGCCTGAACCTGGGTAAAACATCGTGTCCCCGACTTCCTGTTACCTTCGATCCTCGGACACATAGTTCGGGACCCCCTACACGAGATCAGTCGGTTTCGATACCGACACTAAGCACTATGACGCTATGACCGGAGGAGTAAACTGTGGAGGGGGGCACCGCACACGGCTAAGAGAATAACTATTGTGCTTTGGGGTGCCCCCTGCCCCCGTATCTAAAGGAGGGGAGGAGGAGGCCGGCCACCAAGGGGGCGTGCCAAGGGGGGAGTCCTACTAGGACTCCACTCCTAGTAGGATTCGCCCCCCTTTTTTCCTTTCTTGTCAGAGGGGAAAAGGGAAGGAGTGGGAGAGGGAGAGGGAAAGAGGAAAGGGGGACGCACACCCTCCCCCTTATCCAATTCGGACTCCCTTGGGGGGCGCCACCCTGTGGGCTCCCCTCTCTTTCTCCCCTATGGCCCATGAAGGCCCATTACTTCCCCAGGGGGTTTCGGTAACCCCTCGGTACTCCGATAAATATCTGAAACATCCCAAAACCATTCCGGTGTCCAAATACTATCGTCCAATATATTAATATTTACCTCTCGACCATTTCGAGACTCCTCGTCATGTCCGTGATCTCATCCGGGACTCCGAACAATCTTTGGACACCAAAACACATAACTCATAATACAAATCTTCATCGAACGTTAAGCATGTAGACATGACTAAGACACATCTCCGATCAATAACCAACAACGGAACCTGGATGCTCATATTGGTTCCTACATATTCTGCGAAGATCTTTATCGGTCAAAATGCACTAACAACATACGTTATTCCCCTTGTCATCAGTATGTTACTTGCCCGAGATTTTATCATCGGTATAATCATACCTAGTTCAATCTCGTTACCGGCAAGTCTCTTTACTTGTTCCCTAATGCATCATCCCGCAACTAACTCATTAGTCACATTGGTTGCAAGGCTTGTAGTGATGTGCATTACCGAGAGGGCCCAGAGATACCTCTGGGATATTCGAGTGACAAATCCTAATCTTGATCTATGAGAACCCAACAAAAACCTTCGGAGACACCTTTAGAGCATATTTATAATCACCCAGTTACGTTGTGACATTTGATAACACACAAGGTGTTCCTCCGGTATTCGGGAGTTGCATAATCCCATAGTGAGAGGAATATGTATATGTCATGAAGAAAGCAATAGCAATAAAACTTAACGATCATTATGCTAAGCTAACGGATGGGTCTTGTCCATCACATCATTCTCTAATGATGATACCGTTCATCAAATGACAACACATGTCTTTGGTCAGGAAGCTTTAACCATCTTTGATTAACGAGCTAGTCAGGTAGAGGCATACTAGGGACACACTCTGTTTTGTCTATGCATTCACACATGTACTAAGTTTCCGGTTAATACAATTCTAGCATGAATAATAAACATTTATCATGATATAAGGGAATATAAATAACAACTTTATTATTGCCTCTAGGGCATATTTCCTTCATTTCTCCCGGAGATACTCAACCATCAACTGCTCGCACCGGCACAAGAAACAAACCCCATCCTGCCGAGGCCGACGATGAACTTGCCATGGGGTCCCACGATGCACCACGTCCAGACGCGCGCAACACCCCTCTTCCCCCAGTCAAAGCTGCTAACACCAAATCCGGGGGCCACCGCTCCAGCAGCCTCCACCATGCCACAACCATGATGGGCAAGCAAGATGGCCAGATTTGTCGCACCAAGCCAGGAGGGGGGCCGCCACCCCGCCCCATCCCGCAGAGCTGAGATGCTAGGCCGAATCCTGAGCAACCCGCAACAGCTGCAACCCCGCCCTTGGTGTGGGTGGCAAGTAGCCAACCGTCGGATCCACACGCCAGTAGCCGCCGGAGCGCCACCAACCACCATGCCGTCCCTGCCAGATGTCGTCGAGGCGCCCCAAGGCTGCTCCCCAAGCAACATGGAGAAGGACACCCATCTCTCGGTTGCCTCGTCGTTGCCTACGCAGCCGAAGGGGACTGCCGCATCTGTAGTCACACCGACCAGACACGTGTCATGACCAACCTTGGGGCCGCCGCCGTGAGCTCTCAGCATCGCTGTCAGAACGATAATTGGGTGCCCCGCCGCCGCCACTCAATCGCCAACGGCAGTGGCGGTAGGCCGCTTGATTTGGCCTATACTTTGGTGGCTAGGTTTGGCCCCATGGTGCTACCTCTTGAGAATGCGTTGGTTTTCCCTTGAAGAGGAAAGGGTGATGCAACAAAGTAGCGTAAGTATTTCCCTCAGTTTTTGAGAACCAAGGTATCAATCCAGTAGGAGACTACACGCAAAACGCCTAGTACCGGCACAAACAAATAAGAACCTTGCAACCAACACGATAAAGGGGTTGTCAATCCCTTCACGGCCACTTGCAAAAGTGAGATCTGATAAAGACAATAAGATAAATATTTTTGGTATTTTTGTTGTATAGATTGGAAAATAAAGATTGCAAAATAAATAGTAAACTAGAATTGTAGATCGGAAAATTATATGATGTAAAATAGACCCGGGGACATGGGTTTCACTAGTGGCTTCTCTCAAGTTAGCATATATTACGGTGGGTGAACAAATTACTCCGAGCAATTGATAGATAAGTGCATAGTTATGAGAATATCTAGGTATGATCATAAACATAGGCATCACGTCCGTGTCAAGTAGACCGAAATGATTCTGCATCTACTACTAATACTCCACACATCGACCGCTATCCAGCATGCATCTAGAGTATTAAGTTCATAAGAACAGAGTAACGCATTAGACAAGATGACATGATGTAGAGGGATAAACTCAAGCAATATGATATGAACCCCATCTTTTTAACCTTAATGGCAACAATACAATATGTGCCTTCACTAGTAGAAAAAGGGCCATTTGTCCCGATTGGTAAGGCCCATTTATCCCGGTTGGCGAACTGGGACTAAAGGGTAGTTACTAATGCCCTAGGCCTTTAGTCCCGGTTCTTACACGAACAGGGACAGATGGCCCTCCACGTGGCCGCTGCAGCTAGCCCAGGCAGGAGGGCCTTTGGTCCAGGTTGGTGGCACCAGCCGGGACCAAAAGGCATCCACGCGTCAGCAACTAGCAGGAGCTGTGGTTTTTGTTTTTTTAGAAGGGGGTGGTTTAGGGGTTTTGGGGGTTAATTCAGGTTGTTAGCTGGCTAATAGAGAGAAGTGTCCTATCTTATCTGCATGCTTGGTTTACCAACGCTACTGCTATGCCTAAACATGGTTTAGATTGAAGTGAAGGCAATATGTGGTGCATGTCGAAAGCAATACTAATCCTAACTTGGTCAAGTTTGGATTGTACTACTTTCGACATGCACCACATGCATGTTGCCTTCACTTCAATCCAATCCATGTTCATTTCACCCACTGATATATAATAACTCTTCAAGCTCGCATCATGCATCATCATAATAACAAGTCCTACTAATCATCATCATACAACTTCTACTCGTTATTAATAACAAGTCATACGATCATCATCCTCATAGTCATCCAACCAACCCTACTTAATTGTTCTTAGCACATGATCATCAGTATTAGGTAGGACCTAAATACCCTCTTTAAGGTAAAATAGCATAAAACAATATAGACCCTGACTCTCCATTATGGAGAATGGAGATCATCCTGTCTCCAATTCTTGCGCTTCGCTTACTTTTGCTTCCAAGAACCTCCTTATGACTTTACATACATTTTTTTTCGTTGTTTGATTAGCATGTCTCCACTTCCTTTAGAAATCCGGTATGGACAGTTCAGATTCGTAGGATGACCTAGATATATGTTCAAAACATCAAGGCGACCATTCTGATACATCAAATGAGGCACACAATCCATCGGGATTCTCTGTTGAAAAATATAGTAATAACTTCATAGTTAGCAATGATGTACTAGTATTAGAAGTATGCAAAAGATGCGTAGATGTCGTAATAGTAAAAAATCTTACCAGGGTATCTCCATGGTAGTTACCGTGGTTCAACACATGCACTAGTGGCACGTATTAACCATAATGTTGAGGAGTTTGATTATAGATATTGTAATTCTCAATATCAGTAGAAAATGCGATCAGATGATTTTTCTCCTGATAAGTTAATTCGGAGCCATCGGTGTAATGGGTTTTGTCTACCATCTTCCGCACATTCATTGAAGAATGAAAATAAGCTGTCAACTATTTTGAAATAAACAATATAAATTAGTTAATAACTATGTTAGAGAAACTCACATAGTGGTAGAATTGGAGGCATATCAACAAGGACCCAAATTTCCATATTGTCTTGCTCGATTTCAGGATCACCAAGATCCATGGTGACAAGCATATCATCATGAAAACCATACATCTTGCAAAGTGCTTCCCATTTTTTGCAACCAAAATGGGTTACGCTCTCAGAATTGTATAGTTTTACTTCGAAATCCATACCATGATGGGTCCTTAGGTGAATTTTCTTTGTTTCCATCCTTTCATGGTCTTCAAAACCCATCCTTTCCAAGACATAGTGTCTTCATGGCATGGGATAAACTAGTCGAATTGTAAAAGATGAAAATTACACGTTGAAATAGTTGAAGTCATGCTTAATTACGAAAAAAACACTTGTCGTCGTTGCGTACCATTTCAACATCGAAGGTCTCCTCGAGCTTAATGCTGAAGCGCCGATCTTCGTCTAGGTGAAGCATGTCGCACAGACCTCAATCGTCGTGGCACCAGTCGCACTCCCCCGGGAGACTTTCGTCGTCCGAGTACGACATTTCCTATGTTTGTAATTCAAATATTAAACTTTTACAATTAATCAAATGCATACGCCTTGCATAATGCTTTCCAATTTTAGCATTCAAAGTAGGAGTAGTTTTACAATTTGAGCATTCAATAAGAAAAATCAAATCGTAAAATAAAGTAGTATTCAAATTAGCATGCATTCAATTATAAGTAAAACTACATCATCTCTTACGTCTATACATCGTCGAATATTATCACTAATACACCTTGAATACTATCATACATATAGTATCACTAATACAACTAGAACCATAGCGCACGACGGGTATCGGTGCGGGCGGTGGACACCCAAAGAGAAGGAACCATCACAGGATCATAGCTCCAGTGAGATCCCTGAAGAACCTGTCAGGTATTGTCAAACCTTCCCTCCAACGCAACCATGTAGCAACTGACATGCTCGTCCTCCTCGCTAACACGGCGACGTACCACCTACGCGGTGTCCGGTAGCCTCGACACCGTCATTGGCCCACGTGACCACCACCAAACAAGGATCGGGTCAACAACGGGCTGGCTCCTCACCAACCTACGCCCCCCGGAAGGTAACACCTCCCAATACCAGCCCGGCGGAGCCCAGTCCCGGACATGGCCCCTCTGATCGAGCTAGCCTCTTCCGCCGAGTCGATGACGAGGATGCAGGAATAATTGCTTGAACTAAAAAATAAACTAGTTCTATTAATTTTCTTGCTAAAAATAAAATACTTCTATAGTAAAATGAAGAAGTTTTATTAAATCAACTAATTCAACTACTAAGCACTTCCTATAAATAAAATAAAGTAGTACTTACTAAAAATAAACTACTTCTATAGTAAAATAAAGTAGTTTTATTACAACTACTTCAACTACTAATCACTTACTATAAATAAAATAAATTAGTACTTACTAAAAATAAACTACTTCTATAGTAAAATAAAGTAGTTATATTAAATCAACTAGTTCAACTACTAAGCACTTACTATAAATAAAATAAAGTAGTACTTACTAAACATAGAGGAGAAGAAGAAAGGAATAGAGGAGAAGATTGAAGAAAAAAAGAAAAAAGGAGAAGAAGAAAGGAATAGAGTCTTTTCCTTTATTCCTTTCTTCTTCTCCTCTTTTT
>NC_057800.1:36064966-36089013 GCF_018294505.1 Triticum aestivum | reverse complement strand
TCTTCTTCTCCTTCTTCTTCTCCTTCTTCCCCTTCTTATTTTCCTTTTTCATCTCCTTCTTTTTCTTCTTCTTCCTTCTTCCTTCTTCCTCTTTTCTTCCTTTTCATTATTTTACTTTTTCCTCTCCGATCCACTAACCTAGAATCTACTATCCTAAAATGCATTAACAGTAGAACTAATAACCTAAAATGCACTAAATCAACTAACCTTAAATGTATATTTTGCAACACAATTCTTTTCTAAATATGCACACATATATATAAACATATACATAAATTGACAAAAAAATCTATGAATAAAAAAATCATAGATCAATGCATACATATCCATGGATCATACATATATCTGCATATATATACATATACATACAACATCCATATATACATACATCAATGAACAAAAAAGTGTATGAAAAAAAGCAGCAGAGAGTAGGCTGGGGCGGCGGCGGCGCGCGGCAAAGCAGAGCAGGCTGGGGCGGTGGCGGCGGTGGCGGCGGCGCACGGCAAGCAGAGCAGGTAGGGGCAGCGGCGCAGGGGAAGGGCGGGCTCACTGGGCCGCGACGATGAGGCGCGACAGAGGGTGGCGACGACGAGGTTGGGGCAGAGGGCGTCCACGGCGAGGTCCGGGCAGAGGGCGGCCACGAGGAGACCGGAGCAGAGGACGTCGACGCGCGAGGTCGGGGCAGAGGGCGGCGCGGGACAGCGTCGGAGGCAAGGGCGACGACGGCGACGGCGAGGCAGAGGGGCAGCCTGGCGGCATCGTCGGGGCAGGGAAGACGAACTGAATGAAAATTTTCACAAGTGCTGCTTATATAGACGAAGCATTGGTCCCGGTTCGTGACACCAACCGGGACCAATGCCCCATTTAGTCCCGGCTGGTGCCACCAACCGGGACCAAAGGTCTCTTTTCAGCAGCCCAAAGGGCGGGAAGCATAGACCTTTTGGTCCCGGTTGGGGGCACCAACCGGGACTAAATGGGGGCATTGGTCCCGGTTGGTGGCACGACCCGGGACCAAAGGTACGTATTGGTCCCGGTTGGTGCCACCAACCGGGACGAAAGGGTGGTGCTGCTTTTGCGGCCAAAACTTTAGTCCAACCTCGCTAGTTGAGAGGGGCTCGGAGTGGTTTATAAGCCCCACTCCCGCTGCCCTCTCGAGCTCCTCTGAAATGCAGGCTTACTGGGCCTAATCACACACTATGCTGCATGTGGGCCTACTGGGCCTTCTGCGGGCCTGAATCCAGGCCCATGCTGGGTTTCTAGTCGTATTCAGGTCGTGGTGGCCCACTAGGTGGCATTTTTTTGTCTTATTTATTTTTGCATTATTTATTTTATTTTGTTTCTACTTACAACAAAATACTTACTGTTGCTATTTTTATTTGTTTTATTAAAGTTTATTTTGTTTTATTTTTTTCTACTTATTTATTAAAGTTTATTTTGTTTCTACTTATTTATTCTATTTTGTTTCTACTTATTTATTTTACTTTATTTTATTCTTTTTTATTAATTTTATGAAAATTCATTTTGCTTATAATGTTTTGAACACAAAATACTTTGATAATTTTAGTTGCATAAATTTTATATAATTTTAGTTTCAATAATAGTAGAGGTTTATAAAAGCTTTCAGTTGATTCCTTTTGCTATTAGAGTTTCATTAAAGTTTTCTAGTTCATTCTTTTTTCTATTAGAGTTTCATTAAAGTTTTCTAGTTCATTCTTTTAGTTTATTATTTTTGCTATTAGAGTTTCATAAAAGTTTTCCAGATCATTCTTTTTTATATTAGTTCATTATTTGAGCTAAATGACTCAAAAATTGAAAAGCACTTCATATGAACTTTGAATGGGTTGAAAATTGGCGTGGTATCATCATTTCACCCATGTAGCATGTGCTAAAAGTTGAGAGGGTTACAGCAAAAATTGGATGCACTTCATGTACAAAATGGATAATATCTTTCAAAGTATCAGGGTTTCGGACGGAAGCTCATTTGTTACAAAGGGATTTCATTTTTTTGAACTTTTTTGAACTCCAGACTTTTGTGTGTTCAAAATGCACCATTCAAAGCCACATCATCAATTTTCAATCCTTTCTGACTTCATTTATTATTTTTCATGCATTTACTGATTTTTTTGAGCTATAGGACCCTGAAAATGAAAAGCACTACAAATGAACTCTGAAAAGGTTGAAAGTTGGCATGGTATCATCATTTCACCCATATAGCATGTGCTAAAAAGTTGAGAGGGTTACGGTAAAAACTGGATGCACTTCGTGTACAAAACGGACAATTAGGGTTTCGGACGAAAACTACACATAGCTCCATGCAGTCTACACATAGCTCTCTTTTATTTTTAATAACTTATTACAACCCCGGACTTCTTGTGTGTTCAAAATGCAACATTCGAGATATTAGGGTTTCATACGGAAACTTGTCTGTTACAACAGGCATTTCAAATGAACTACGAAAAGGTTGAAAGTTGGCATGGTATCATCATAATAGTTGTGGAGAGAAAGTCTTCACTTTTTTTCGATTGTGCCCTTTTCTTATTGTGCCGTAACCATGGATAATCTTCATCGTTTATCAGGATGCTTGGGTCAACCTTGACTTTGAAGGGAGGAATTTCATGAAACTTTTCATAATCTTCGGACATGTCTGTCTTGCCCTCCACTCCCACGATGTCCCTTTTTCCTAAAAGAACTATGTGGCGCTTTGGCTCATCTTATGATGTATTTGCTTCCTTATCTTTTCTTTTTCTTGGTTTGGTAGACATGTTCTTCACATAGATAACATGTGCCACATCATTGGCTCGGACGAACGGTTCGTCACTGTACCCAAGATTGTTCAGATCCACTATTGTCATTTTGTACTGTGGGTCTACCGGTACCCCCCCTCCTGATAGATTGACCCATTTGCACTTAAACAAAGGGACCTTAAAATCATGTCCATAGTCAAGTTCCCATATGTCCACTATGTAACCATAATATGTGTCCTTTCCCCTCTCGGTTGCTACATCAAAGCGGACACCGTTGCTTTGGTTGGTGCTCTTTTGATCTTGGGCGATCGTGTAAAATGTATTCCCATTTATCTCCTATCCTTTGTAAGTCAGTACAGTCGAAGACGGTCCCTTGGGCAACGAGTACAGCTCATCACAAACAGTGTTGTCACCTTTGAGACGTGTTTCCAACCAACTGCTGAAAGTCCTAATGTGTTCACATGTAATCCAGTCGTCGCACTGCTCCGGGTGTTTCGAGCGCAGACTATTCTTGTGTTCATCGACATACAGGATCACCAAGGTAGAGTTCTATAGGACTGTGTAGTGTGTTTGAGACCAAGAATGCCCGTCCCTGCATATTATTGAGTCCCCTCCAAGTGTGCCTTTTCCAGTCATTCTCCCCTCATACCGTGATTTAGGGAGACCTATCTTCTTAAGGATAGGAATGAAGGTAACACAAAACCCAATGACATCCTCTGTTTGATGGCCCATGGAGGTGCTTCCTTCTGGCCAAGCGCGGTTATGGACATATTTCTTTAGGACTCCCATGAACCTCTCAAAGGGGAACATATTGTGTATAAATACGGGCCTCAGAATGACAATCTCGTCGACTAGATGAACTAGGATGTGCGTCATGATATTGAATAAGGATGGTGGGAACACCAGCTCGAAACTAACAAGACATTGCGCCACATCACTCCTTAGCCTTGGTATGATTTCTGGATCGATCACCTTCTAAGAGATTGCATTGAGGAATGCACATAGCTTCACAATGGCTAATCGGACGTTTTCCGGTAGAAGCCCCCTCAATGCAACCGGAAGCAGTTCCGTCATAATCATGTGGCAGTCATGAGACTTTAGGTTCTGGAACTTTTTCTCTAGCATATTTATTATTCCCTTTATATTTGAGCCGGTCGGGACCTTCATACTGAGCAGGCATTCAAAGAAGATTTCCTTCTCTTCTTTGGTAAGAGCGTAGCTGGCAGGACCTTCATACTGCTTTGGATATGCATGCCATCTTTTTTGTGCAAACCTTGCAGGTCCTCCCGTGCCTCAGGTGTATCTTTTGTCTTCCCATACACGCCCAAGAAGCCTAGCAGGTTCACACAAAGGTTCTTCGTCACATGCATCATGTCGATTGAAGAGCGGACCTCTAGGACTTTCCAGTAGGGTAGGTCCCAAAATATAGATTTCTTCTTCCACATGGGTGCGCGTCCTTCAGTGTCATTCGGAACGGCTAGTCCGCTGGGACCCTTTCCAAAGATTACGTGTAAATCATTGACCATAGCAAGTACGTGATCACTAGTACGCATGGCGGGCTTCTTCTGGTGATCTGCATCGCCTTTGAAATGCTTGCCTTTCTTTCGACATTGATGGTTGCTCGAAAGAAATCGACGATGGCCCAGGTACACATTCTTCCTGCATTTGTCCAGGTATATACTTTCGGTGTCAGCTAAATAGTGCATGCATGCGTGGTATCCCTTGTTTGTCTGTCCTAAAAGGTTACTGAGAGTGGGCCAATCGTTGATGGTTACAGACAGCAACGTGTGCAGGTTAAATTCCTCCTGTTTGTGCTCATCCCACACACGTACACTGTTTCCGTTCCACAGCTGTAAAAGTTCTTCAACTAATGGCCTTAGGTACACATCAATGTCCTTGCCGGGTTGCTTAGGGCCTTGGATGAGAATTGGCATCATAATGAACTTCCGCTTCATGCACATCCAAGGAGGAAGGTTATACATGTTAGGAAATATGCAACTTGTATTTCCAGGAGGCCATAATCCAGTATGTATACATGTACAGGTGTGGAATATATGCAGGAAACCCCTTATATAATAGGGTAAATATGAAAGGTTACATGGCTATATATATACTCTAACACCCCCCTCAAACTCATGGTGGATTAACAACACTGAGTTTGCAGAGATAGAAGCCATGCTGCGCTCTAATCTGGGCCTTCGTCAGAAAATCCACCAACTGTAACACGGAAGGCACATACTGAAGAGCAATAACCTGATCCTGCACACCAGCGCGCACATAGAAAGCATCAACACCAATATGCTTGGTGAGCTCGTGCTTCACAGGATCACGCGCAATGCTAATAGCACCTGTACTGCCAGACAAGAGCAGAGTAGGTGTAGTAACAAAAACACCAAAATCCTGAAGTAACCACCGTAACCAAGTCACCTCTACCATCAAAAGAGCCATAGCTCGTAACTCAGCCTCTGCACTCGAACGGGAAACCGCAGTCTGTTTCTTCGTCTTCCAGGCAATGAGAGAACCACCAAGAAAAACATAGTAAGCAGAAAGTGAACGGCGATCGGAGGGATCACTAGGCCACGTAGCATATGAATAGGCCTGAAGCTGTAGAGAACTGGAGCGAGGAAAGAATAGACAGTGAGAGATCGTGCCCCGAAGATATCGGAGAACACGAAGGAGGTGACTATAGTGAACCGAAGTGGGAGCAGAGATAAACTGACTCAGAATATGAAATGGATAAGAGATATCCGGACGAGTGATAGCTAGATAGACAAGACTCCCAACAAGATGAAAATAATGTGTCGAGTCAGTCAAAGGGGTCACCATCAGTATCACGAAGGTGAACATTGAGCTCCATGGGAGTCTCAACAATGCGCTCATCAGTAAGAGCAGCACGAGCAAGAAGATCCTGTATATACTTTTCCTGGGATATAAAAAAGCCATCAAAGGTAGAAGAGACTTCAATCCCAAGAAAGTAGCGAAGAGGTCCAAGATCGGACATAAGAATCTGCTCACTAAGACGGGCATTTACAAAGGCAATGTACTCGGGATAGTCACCAGTGATGACCATGTCATCAACATAGAGAAGAAGTAGAGTTCGACCACGAGAAGAAAGGTGGACAAACAATGCTGGATCATGACCACTCGCTGAAAAAACAGCGGCAGTTACCACAGAGGCAAAACGCTCAAACCAGGCGCGGGGGGCTTGCTTAAGGCCATAGAGAGACCGACGAAGGCGACATACCATGCCATCAGGAACATAATACCCAGGTGGTGGCTGCATGTAAACCTCCTCACGCAGCTCACCGTTAAGAAAGGCATTCTGAACATCAAGCTGAGATACAGACCACTGGCGTGCAGAGGCCACGGCAAGAATTGTACGAATAGTGGTCATATGGGCCACAAGAGCAAAAGTCTCGTCGTAATCACGACCATGCTCCTGATGAAAACCACGAGCCACAAGACGAGCTTTGTAATGCTCAACAAAACCATCAGAGCGAGTCTTAACCTTATAGACCCACTTACAAGTGATGGGACGGACACCTGGAGGAAGAGAAACAAGATCCCATATCGGGGTTGTGCATGATTTAAATATTTTGTGTGATGAAGATAGAGCATAGCTAGACTATATGATTTTGTAGGGATAGCTTTCTTTGGTCATGTTATTTTGAGAAGACATAATTGCTTTATTAGTATGCTTGAAGTATTATTATTTTTATGTAAATATTAAATTTTTGTCTTGAATCTTTTGGCTCTGAATATTCATGCCACAATAAAGAAAATTACATTGAAAATTATGTTAGGTAGCATTCCGCATCAAAAATTTTGTTTTTATCATTTACCTACTCAAGGACGAGCAGGAACTAAGCTTGGGGATGCTTGATACGTCTCCAACATATCTATTATTTTTTATTGTTCCATGCTATTATATTATCTGTTTTGGATGTTTAATGGGCTTTAATATGCACTTTTATATTATTTTTGGGACTAACCTATTAACCGAAGGCCCAGTGCAAATTGTTGTTTTTCTTGCTTATTGCAGCGTTTCGCAGAAAAGGAATATCAAAGGAAATCCAAACGGAATGAAACCTTCACGAGGATCTTTTTTTGGAACAAATGCAATCCAGGAGATTTGGAATTGAGGTCAAGGAAGCAACGAGGCAGCCACGAGGTAGGGCAGCGCGCCCAGGGGCAGGCCCGCCCCCACCCTCGTGGGCCCCTCGTAGCTCCACCGACCTACTTCCTTCACCTATATATACTCTTATACCCTGAAATATCTAGGGGAGCCACGAAACCACTTTTCCACCACTGCAACCTTCTGTACCCGTGAGATCCCATCTGGGGACCTTTTCCAGTGATCTGCCAGGGGGGATTCGATCATGGAGGGCTTCTACATCAACACCATAGCCTCTCCGATGATGTGTGACTAGTTTACCACAGACCATCGGGTCCATAGTTATTAGCTAGATGGCTTCTTCTCTCTCTTTGGTTCTCAATACAAAGTTCTCCTTGATGTTCTTGGAGATCTATTCGATGTAATACTTTTTGTGGTGTGTTTGCCGAGATCCGATGAATTGTGGGTTTATGATCAAGATTATCTATCAACAATATTTGATTCTTCTCTGAATTCTTATATGCATGATTTGATACCTTTGCAAGTCTCTTCGAATTATCAGTTTGGTTTGGCCTACTAGATTGATCTTTGTTGCAATGAGAGAAGTGCTTAGCTTTGGGTTCAATCTTGCGGTGTCCTTTCCCAGTGATAGTAGGGGCAGCAAGCACTAGTAGAAAACAGGGCTTTGGTTGGAGCCTGCCAAGCCCATTAGTCCCAGTTCAGTCAAGAACCTGAACCGGGACCCATGGGGGGCATATGTCCCGGTTCATGCGCCCAGGGGCCCGGCCAGGCCTCGAGAGGCATTTGTCCCGGTTTATGTGGACCCATTTGTCCCGGTTCTAGGCATGAACCGGGACCAATGGGCCTCGCTCCTGGCCCACAGCCATTGGTCCCGGTTCGTTCCTAGAACTGGGACAGAAGGGCGGCCTTTAGTCCTGGTTCCAGCCACGAACCGGGGCAAATGAGGTGCCTATATATACCCCCTCGCCAGCGAGTAGAGCAGTCCACACTACTTTGTTTTTTGGCCGGCGAGGGGAGGGCATTTGGGTGATCTAGATCACCTCCTATGCACATGCGGTGTTTGATGAAATGCCTGAGCCACGCTAGTTAAGTTTTCTCCTCTCGAAGCTCGACCTCCAAGCTCCATTTTCCCTGAGATTTGCATAGGTTTAGCGGGTTGTCCCGTCCCGTCCCCGTCTTCACCGCCGTCAATCGCCCACGCTGATCTCGTCGCCAACACCACCGTGGTGAGCCTCTTGTTCTTATCTTCTTTCTGAAAGAAAAACAATTCTTACTTTAGATAGATACTTGTCTAATTTTCTTATTTTTGACACACATAATTATATATAATGCACGCAGATGAACCGACAATGGATGTACGGTGACAGACACACCTCCGACTACATTAAGGGCCTGCATAATTTTCTTGAAGTGGCTGAGGCAAACAAGCAGAATGGTTTTATGTGTTGTCCATGCCCTATATGTGGGAATACGAAGTCTTACTCTGACCAGGAAATCCTTCACACCCATCGACTTTATAAGGGTTTCATGCCACACTATAATGTTTGGACGAAGCACAGAGAAATAGGGGTTATGATGGAAGACAACGAAGAAGAAGAGGACGATGACAACTATGTGCCCCCTGAATACCGTGATGCTGCAACGGAGGAAGCTGCTGAAGATCAAGAGGAACCACACGATGTGCACGATGATGATGATCTCCGCCGGGTCATTGTCGATGCAAGGACACAGTGCGAAAGTCAAAAGGAGAAGCTGAAGTTCGATCGCATGTTAGAGGATAACAAAAAAGGGTTGTACCCCAATTGCGAAGATGGCAACACAAAGCTCGGTACCGTACTGGAATTGCTGCAGTGGAAGGTAGAGAATGTTGTGCCTAACAAAGGATTTGAGAAGCTACTTAAAATATTGAAGAAGAAGCTTCCAAAGGATAACTAATTGCCTGACAGTACGTATGCAGCAAAGAAGGTCGTATGCCGTCTAGCATTGGAGGTGTAGAAGATACATGCATGCCGTAATGACTACATCATCTACCGCGGTGCATCCGCGAATTTGAACACATGCCGGTATGCGGTGCATTGCGGTATAAGATCAGATGAGATGAACCTGGTGATGTTGACGGCGAGCCCCCCAAGAAGAGGGTTCCTGGGAAGGTGATGTGGTATGCTCCCATAATACCATGGTTGAAATGTCTGTTCAGAAACGAAGAGCATGCCAAGTTGATGCGATGGCACATAGAGGGTCGTAAGAAACACGGGAAGTTGAGAGCACCCGCTGAAGGGTCGAAGTGGAGAAAAATAGAGAGAAAGTACTGGGATGAGTTTGCAGGTGACCCAAGGAACGTATGGTTTGGTTTAAGCGCGGATGGCATTAATCCTTTCGGGGAGCAGAGCAGCAATCACAGCACCTAGCCCATGACTCTATGTATGTATTGTTAGAGTATATATATATAGCCATGTAACCTTTCGTATTTACCCTATTGTATAAGGGGTTTCCTGCATATATTCCACACTTGTACATGTATATATACTGGCCTATGGCCTCCTGGAAATACAAGTTGCATATTTCCTAACATGGTATTAGAGCTAGGTCAATTTTTTGCACGCCGCGACTCGTGCCATTGATCCGCTCCTGCTGTCGGTATCCTCTCTGGTTCTCTGGATTACTTTCGATCCAGCCGCCGGCCGCTTGCCCCTCCCGATTGATCAGATCGAGTCGAGCTACCGTCTTCCGTTCACTCTGCCCCGTCCCGCAGTTGAGCTTTGGGCCTCTCCCTATCTAGTCGTCGTCGCCCCGCAGTCGGCCTCTCCCGATCGATCGCTCTCGCCCCGTAGAACGGGCCTCTCTCGATCGATCCCCTGCCCCCGCGCAGTCTTTGTTCGAGGCAGCAGATCGCCCCGCCACCAACCCAGCCGCCGGATTCCTGCTGCTGGCTCGATCCATCTGCGGGTGTTCTCCCGTTCTCACGAAGTCAGCACAGTAGCCGGCGGTGATTGCCACCCTCATGGGATTTGGTCCCTGCTGCTGTTCTCGTCCCATCCATCTGCTGCCACCGCGAGCGCTGACTACGGCTGCTCGTCAGGATCATGCTGCCTGCCCGGTGATTGCAAAAACATCTACACCATCAGGCTAGGTCGCAGTTCCTCGCTGCCCGATGATCTTTGATGGCACTAACTACATCGAGTTTGCTGGCTTCATGCGCATTCATATGCGTGGCATTCGTCTTTGGGGCGTTCTTTCTGGCGAGGTCCATTGTCTGCCCTGTCCGGTTCCACCTGTGGCTCCTACTCCGCCGAAGCCACCGGTTCTTGCTGCTGATGCTGATCAAGCTACGAAGGATGCAGCTAAGCTTGCAGATGACGCTGCCGTCCATGCCTATGATGCCCAGGTTTCTACTTATGAGGAGGCTCTTCAGACTTATCACGAGGCTCTTTCTGCTTACACTCAGTGGCTTGATGAGGATGCCCGTGCCGCACCTGTTCTCACTGCTAGTGTTCTACCTTAGTTTGCCTCTAAGTTCTTGGGGCTCCCTACCATATTTGACATGTGGACCCATCTCCGTCAGCGCTTTCAACCCTCTGGTGATGTCTTATATCTATCTGTGGTCTGACAGGAACATGCTCTTCAGCAGGGTGACTCCAGTGTTAACGGTTTCTTTGCTCAGGGTTCTGCTATCTGGCGTCAGCTTAATTCACTCCGCACTGCTGGTTGCTGTACTTGTCTATGTTGCCAGGTTGTGCGAGCTGATTTGGAGTTTCATCGTGTCTACGAGTTCTTATCTCGGCTCCGTAAGGAGTTTGAGCCCCGACGTGCTCAGTTGTTTGCTCGTGGTCATATCTCCCTCATGGAGGCGCTTTCTGAGATTCGTGCTGAGGAGACTCGCCTACGTGGTGCTGGTCTACTTGAGGTTCCCTCTGTGCTTGCTGCTCGAGTTCCTGTTATGTCGCCTGTTGCACCGACTCCATCCAGCTCTAGTGCTCCTCCGCTCTTGCCTACTCCTACGGGCGGCCAGGGTCGGTCTCGTCCTCACTGTGGCTATTGCAATATGGACGGTCATGTTGAGTATCAGTGCTTCCAGAAGAAGAAACACCTGCGTAAGGCGCGATCATCAGCTTCAGGGACTTCTTCTTCTACTTCGACATCTTCCGCCACCGCCTTGACTGAGCAGGATATTCTGCGACTTAAGCGTCTGCTTGCCACATCAGGTTCTCCTTCGACCAGTACTGCAACTTCTGTAACTGATGCTTCCCGCACTGAGCAACCATCCTCTACACAGCCAGGTACATCCTCGTGGGTTCTGGACTCTGGAGCTTCTTTTCATATGTCTTCTCATTCTTCAAATTTGTCCTCTCTTAAATCGCTTGATTTTCCTGTTCATGTACTCACTGCTGATGGTACTCCTCTTTCTGTTGCTAGTCGAGGCAATCTTACCATGCCCTCTTACTCTGTTCCTGATGTTGCTCATGTTCCTTGACTCACCATCAATCTTTTTTCTGCTGGTCAACTTACTGATTCTGGTTGTCGTGTCATCCTTGATGTTAACTCTTGTTCTATTCAGGATCGTTGAACACACACTTTGGTTGGGACTGGCCCTTGCCGCCGTGACTCTCAGGGTCTTTGGGAGCTAGATTGTCTTCATGTACCTTCCCCTACCACCACTATTGTCAGTCCATCCGCTTCTATCGCTTCAGCTACCGGCTCCTTCCAGCTGTGGCATCATCGACTTGGTCATCTTTGTGGGTCTCGCTTGTCGTCATTAGTTCGTCGAGGTCTTCTGGGGTCTATCTCAGGAGATGTCTCTTTAGAGTGTCAGGGTTATAGACTAGGAAAACAGATTCAGTTACCTTATCCTACTAGTGAGTCGGTGTCTCAACGTCCTTTTGATTTAGTCCATGCTGATGTATGGGGTCTGGCTCCCTTCGCTTCGAAAGGGGGCCATTGATACTATATTATTTTTATAGATCATTTCGCTCGTTGCACTTGGCTTTATTTTATGACTTCTCGCAGTGAGGTTCTCTCCATGTATAAGTGTTTTGCTGCCATGGTTCACACTCAGTTCTCTTCGCCTATTCGTGTGTTTCGTGCTGACTCCGCTGGCGAGTATATTTCCAAGATGTTGCGTGGCGTTCTTGCTGAGCAGGGCACTCTTCCTTGGTTCTCTTGTCCTGGTGCTCATGCTCAGAATGGCGTGGCTGAGCGAAAGCATCGCCACCTTCTTGAGGCGGCTCGTGCGTTGATGATCGCCTCTTCTCTTCCACCTCATTTTTTGGCGGAGGCTATCTCCACCTCCACCTATCTCATCAACCTTCAGCCGCCTGCTTCTCTCCAGGGTGGTGTTCCTTTTGAGCGTCTCTTTGATCGTTCTCCTGATTATTCGACACTTCACTTGTTTGGTTGTGTTTGCTATGTTCTTCTTGCCCCTCGCGAACGCACCAAACTGACCGCTCAGTCTGTTGAGTGTGTTTTCTTAGGCTTTAGTGATGAGCATAAGGGCTATCGTTGTTGGGATTCTATCGGTCGTCGGATGCATATTTCTCAGGATGTGACTTTGATGAGTCTCGTCCCTTCTACCGCGTCCATCTTCCTCGACCTTTTCAGTGGAGGATATCTCTTTCCTCACTTTTCCCGACACACCTATCACCCCAGTTGAGCCCTTGTCTTTCCGTCCTGTTCACTCTACTTCTCCACATCTTGTCGATTTGCCGCCACAATCTCCCACGGTTTCCTCACCTCGCATGTCACCGGATTCTGCACCTTCATCCCCGGTGATTTCTTCGTCTCCACCTCCTGATTCTACCTTGGCTACTTCTCCTCATATTCTTCCATCTTTTCCTCAGCATTACACTCGTCGCTCATGTAAAGTGGACGCGTCTGCTGATGTGTCGTCCTCCTCGTCTCAGCCTACCTATGGCTTGCGTCTTCGTCCGCTTCCGCCTGTTGATCGCCTTGGTTTTTCAACTACTGGTGCTACTGTTCTTGAGCCGACTTCTTATCGTGAGGCTGTTATCCATCCTGAATGGCAGTTCGCGATGGCAGAGGAGATTGCTGCTCTTGAACGCACTGGTACATGCATGTTTAATGTTGATGTTGACATAGAAAGCTATCCCTACAAAATCCATAAGATTCAAGACAAAAGTTTAATGTTGACATAGAAATAATAATACTTCAAGCATTCTAACCAAGCAATCATGTCTTCTCAAAATAACATGGCTAAAGAAAGCTATCCCTACAAAATCATATAGTCTGGATATGCTCCATCTTCACCACACAAAATATTTAAATCATGCACAACCCCGATGACAAGCCAAGCAATTGTTTCATACTTTTGATGTTCTCAAACTTGTTCAATCTTCATGCAATACATGAGCGTGAGCCATGGACATAGCACTATAGGTGGAATAGAATGGTGGTTGTGGAGAAGACAAAAAGGAGAAGATAGTCTCACATCAACTAGGTGTATCAATGGGCTGCGGAGATGCCCATCAATAGACATCAATGTGAGTGAGTAGGGATTGCCATGCAACGGATGCACTCGAGCTATAAGTGTATGAAAGCTCTACAAAAGAAACTAAGTGGGTGTGCATCCAACTCGCTTGCTCACGGAGACCGTCATTGGAATATACAAGCCAAGTTCTATAATGAAAAATCCGCACTAGTATATGAAAGTGACAAAATAGGAGACTCTCTATCATGAAGATCATGGTGCTACTTTGAAGCACAAGTGTGGAAAAATGATAGTAGCATTGCCCCTTCTCTCTTTTTCTCTCATTTTTTATTTGGGCCTTTTTCTCTTTTTATGGCCTCTTTTTTCTCGTTCGGAGTCTCATCCCGACTTGTGGGGGACTCATAGTCTCCATCATCTTTTCCTCACATGGGACAATGCTCTAATAATGAAAATCATCACACTTTTACTTACATACAACTCAAGAATTACAACTCGATACTTAGAACAAAATATGACTCTATGTGAATGCCTCCGGCGGTGTACCGGGATGTGAATCAAGAGTGATATGTATGAAATTATGAACAGTGGCTTTGTCACAAATACGATGTCAACTACATGATCATGCAAAGCAATATGACAATGATGAAGCGTGTCATAATAAACGGAACGGTGGAAAGTTGCATGGAAATATATCTCGGAATGGCTATGGAAATGCCATAATAGGTAGGTATGGTGGCTGTTTTGAGGAAGGTAATAAATGGTGGGTTTATGGTACCGGCGAAAGTTGGGCGGTACTAGAGAGGCTAGCAATGGTGGAGGGGGGAGAGTGTGTATAATCCATGGACTCAACATTAGTCATAAAGAACTCACATACTTATTGCAAAAATCTATTAGTTATCGAAACAAAGTACTACACGCATGCTCCTAGGGGATAGATTGGAGGAAAAGACCATCACTCGTCCCCGACCGCCACTCATAAGGAAGACAATCAATAAATAAATCATGCTCCGACTTCATCACATAACGGTTCACAAAACGTGCATGCTACGAGAATCACAAACTTTAACACAAGTATTTCTCAAATTCACAACTACTCACTAGCATGACTCTAATATCACCATCTTCACATTTCAAAGCAATCATCAAGTATCAAACATCTCATAGTATTCAATGCACTTTATATGAAAGTTTTTATTATACCCGTCTTGGATGCCCATCATGTTAGGACTGGTTTCATAACCAAAGAAAATTACCATGCTATTCTAAATACTCTCAAAATAATATAAGTGAAGCATGGGAGATCAATAATTTCTATAAAATAAAACCACCACCGTGTTCTAAAGAGAAATAAGTGAAGCACTAGAGCAAAATTATATAGCTCAAAAGATATAAGTGAAGCACATAGAGTATTCTGATAAATTCCGATGCATGTGTGTCTCTCCAAAAGGGTGTGTACAGCAAAGATGATTGTGGTAAACAAAAAAGCAAAGACTCAAATCATACAATACGCTCCAAGCAAAACACATATCATGTGGTGAATAAAATTATAGCCTCAAGTAAAGTTACTGATAGATGAAGACGAAAGAGGGGATGCCTTCCGGGGCATCCCCAAGCTTAGGCTTTTGGTTGTCCTTGAATTTTACCTTGGGGTGCCTTGGGCATCCCCAAGCTTAGGCTCTTGCCATTTCTTATTCGAAAATCCATCAAATCTTTACCCAAAAACTTGAAAACTTCACAACACAAAACTCAATAGAAAATCTCATGAGCTCCATTAGTATAAGAAAACGAACCACCACTTTAAGGTACTGTAATTAACTCATTTTTTATTTATATTGGTGTTAAACCTACTGTATTCCATCTTCTCTATGGTTCATAACCCCCGATACTAGCCATAGATTCATCAAAATAAGAAAACAACACGCGAAAAACAGAATATGTCAAAAACAAAACAATTTGTAGTAGTCTGTAGGTTTCGAATACTTCTGTAACTTCAAAAATCCTGAGAAATTAGGACGTCCTAAATAATTTGTATATTGATCTACTGCAGTTAGAATTGGTATTTTATCGCTCTCTGGTAAAAAATGAAAATTATTATCGTTGGCGCATACTTTTTTTCCAGCAAGCATAACAATCATCCAAGAAGATCCTAAAGGCTTTACTTGGCACAAACACTAATTAAACACAAAAAACACAATCATAACAGAGGATAGATGATTTATTCATTACTAAACAGGAACAAAAGCAAGGAAAAAATAAAATTGGGTTGCCTCGCAACAAGCGCTATCGTTTAACGCCCCTAGCTAGGCGTAAAAACAAGAATAGATTTAGGTATTGTCATCTTTGGTAGGCAATTCTTCAATTGAACACTTATAACCCTTAGGAGGTTCTTTATTTTTGCAAATGATCAAACTCCTAGGTAGGAAATCAAGAAATTCATTTGTAGCAAAAGGTTCCTTAATGATATCTAAAAAGTTGGGGTGAACACTTATTGATTTGAGATCTTCATTTTTCTTACTAGAAAATTCACCCTTATTTTTAGGAACATAGATAAATTTGGCAACTTTGGTAGGAGGAGGATTTGAGGTGTTTTTAATGGCATAAAAAGCGGACCCCAAGTTGGTAATAATTTCTTCGAGTTTATCAATTCTAGTGGAATCTTGATCTATCTTTTCATTGACTATGGGTTCCTTTTCCTTGAGATTTTTCAGAGTAACTCCTACCTTAGATCCATATTGAGTAATTTGGTTGTGGATCTTTTTATCCAAATTTTCAATTAACTCCACGGTGGCAATTTTATTTTCAATAATATCAAGCCTTTGCATCACATGTCCCAAAGTTAAAATAGTTCCATTGACCAAAAGAGGTGGTGGGCCTAACAAATCTATCATAGCATTATAAGAATCAAAAGTATGGATTCCCAAGAAATTCCCTCCGATGATGGTGTCAAGAACATATCTATACCAAGGAGTGATGCCTACGTAAAAATTGCGAAGAAGAACAGAAGTAGATTGCTTTTTAATAGATCTATTTTGAGCATTGCAAATTCTATACCAAGCATCTTTTAGGTTATCTCCCTCCCTTTTTTAAAATTAAGAACTTCACTATTGGGAGTGTTAACAATGATAGGAGAACTGGCCATGAGGGCAAATAAACGATCTAACACACGGGCACACAAGAGGCAAGCGAAGAGAAGCAAACGGAAAAAGGGGGAACGAAAAAGAGGCGAATAAAACGGCAAGGGTGAAGTGGGGGAGAGGAAAACGAGAGGCAAATGACGATAATATAATGTGAGGGATAAGAGTTTGTGATGGGTACTTGGTATGTCTTGACTTCAGCGTAGATCTCCCCGGCAACGGCGCCAGAAATGGCTAGTTGACGGGAGATCAAATCTTGACTTGACTTGGTGCAAATATCCCCCGCAACGGCGCAAGAAATCCTTCTTGCTACCTCTTGAGCATGCGTTGGTTTTTCCTTGAAGAGGAAAGGGTGATGCAGAAAAGTAGCATAAGTATTTCCCTTAGTTTTTGAGAACCAAGGTATCAATCCAGTAGGAGACTACACACAAATCGCCTAGTACCTGCACAAACAAATAAGAACCTTGCAACCAAGGCGATAAAGGGGTTGACAATCCCTTCACGGCCACTTGCAAAAGTGAGATCTGATAAAGATAATAAGATAAATATTTTTTGTATTTTTGTTGTGTAGATTGGAAAATAAAGATTGCAAAATAAACGGCGGCAGAAATGGCTAGTTGACGGGAAACAAATATGATGTAAAGTAGACCCGGGGGCCATAGGTTTCACTAGTGGCTTCTCTCAAGATAGCATATATTACGGTGGGTGAACAAATTATTGTCGAGCAATTGATAGGAAAGCGCATAGTTATGATGCTATCTAGGCATGATCATGAACATAGGCATCACGTCCGTCTCAAGTAGACCGAAACGATTCTGCATCTACTACTATTACCCCACACATCGATCGCTATCCAGCATGCATCTAGAGTGTTAAGTTCATAATAACAGAGTAACACATTAGGCAAGATGACATGATGTAGAGGCATAAACTCATGCAATATGATATAAACCCCATCTTTTTATCCTTGATGGAAACAATACAATACGAGTCTTGCTGCCCCTACTGTCACTGGAAAAGGACACCACAAGATTGGACCCAAAGCTAAGCACTTCTCCCATTGCAAGAAAGATCAATCTAGTAGGCCAAACCAAACTGATAATTCGAAGAGACTTGCAAAGATATCAAATCATGCATATAAGAATTCATATATTGTTCATAGATAATCTTAATCATAAACCCACAATACATCGGATCTCGGCAAACACACCGCAAAAAGTATTAGATCGAATAGATCTCCAAGAACATCGAGGAGAACTTTGTATTGAGAACCAAAGAGAGAGAAGAAGCCATCTAGCTAATAACTATGGACCCGAAGGTCTGTGTGATACGTCTCCAACATATCTATAATTTTTGATTGTTCCATGCTATTATATTATCTGTTTTGGATGTTTAATGGGATTTAATATACCTTTTTATTATTTTTGGGACTAACCTACTAACCAAAGGCCCAGTGCAAATTGTTGTTTTTTTTCCTATTTCAGTGTTTCGCAGAAAGGTAATATCAAACGTAATCCAAATGAAATGAAACCTTCGGGAGAGTTATTTTTGGAACAAACGTGATCCAAGAGACTTGGAGTCGATGTCAAGAAAGAAACGAGGTAGCCACGAGGCAGGAGGGCGCGCCCAGGGGGGTAGGCGCGCCCCCCACCCTCGTGGGCCCCTCGTAGCTCCACTAACGTACTTCTTCCTCCTATATATACCCATATACCCCGAAAACATCCAAGAGCACCACGAAATCCTATTTCCACCGCCACAACCTTCTGTACCCATGAGATCCCATCTTGGGGCCTTTTTCAGTGCTCCGCCGGAGGGGGAATCGATCACAGAGGGCTTCTACATCAACACCATAGCCTCTCCGATGATGTGTGAGTAGTTTACCACAGACCTTCGGGTCCATAGTTATTAGCTAGATGGCTTCTTCTCTCTCTTTGGATCTCAATACAAAGTTCTCCTCGATTCTCTTGGAGATCTATTCGATGTAACTCTTTTTTGCGGTGTGTTTGTCGAGATCCGATGAATTGTGAGTTTATGATCAAGATTATCTATGAACAATATTTGATTCTCCTCTGAAATCTCTTATGCATAATTTAATATCTTTGCAAGTCTCTTCGAATTATCAGTTTGGTTTGGCCTACTAGATTGATCTTTCTTGCAGTGGGAGAAATGCTTAGCTTTTGGTTCAATCTTGCGGTGTCCTTTCCCAGTGACAGTAGGGGCAGCAAGGCACGTATTGTATTGTTGCCATTGAGGATAAAAAGATGTTGTTTATATCATATTGCTTGAGTTTATCCCTCTACATCATGTCATTTTGCCTAATGTGTTACTCTGTTCTTATGAACTTAATACTCTAGATGCATGTTGGATAGCAGTCGATGTGTGGAGTAATAGTAGTAGATGCAGAATCATTTCGGTCTACTTGTCTCGGACGTGATGCCTATATACATGATCATGCCTAGATATTCTCATAATTATTCGCTTTTCTATCAATTGCTCGACGGTAATTTGTTCACCCACCGTAGAATATGCTATCTTGAGAGAAGCCTCTAGTGAAACCTATGGCCCCCGGGTCTATCTTTCATCATATTATTTTACTATCAATTTCCATAGTTGTTTACTTTTCAATTTTTATTTTCCAATCTACACCATAAAAATACCAAAAATATTTATCTTATTATCTCTATTAGATCTCACTTCCGTAAGTGACCGTGAAGGGATTGACAACCCCTTTATCGTGTTGGTTGCGAAGTTCTTGTTTGTTTGTGCAGGTACTAGGTGACCTACGTGTTACCTCCTACTGGATTGATACCTTGGTTCTCAAAACGGAGGGAAATACTTACGCTACTTTGATGCATCACCCTTTTCTCTTCAAGGGAAAAACCAACGCAAGCTCAAGAGGTAGCACTGTGGTAAACTACTCACAGATCATCGGAGAGGCTATGGTGTTGATGTAGAAGCCCTCCGTGATCGAATCCCCCTCCGGCAGATCACCGGAAAAGGTCCCCAAATGGGATCTCGCTGGTACAGAAGGTTGCGGCAGTGGAAAAGTGGTTTCGTGGCTCCCCTGTATGTTTTCAGTGTATAAGAGTATATATAGGCGAAGGAAATAGGTCGGTGGAGCTACGAGGGGCCCACGAGGGTGGGGGGTGCCTGCCCTCTGGGCGCGCCGCCCTACCTCGTGGCCGCCTCGTTGCTTACTTGACCCCCACTCCAAGTCTCCTGGATTGCGTTTGTTCCAAAAAAGATCCTCGCGAAGGTTTCATTCCGTTTGGATTCCGTTTGATATTTTTTTCTGCGAAACACTGAAATAGGCAAAAAAAATTAGCAATTTGCACTGGGCCTTCGGTTAATAGGTTAGTCTCAAAAATAATACAAAAGTGCATATTAAAGCCCATTAAACATCCAAAACATATAATATAATAGCATGGAACAATAAAAAATTATAGATACGTTGGAGACGTATCACCTGGTGCCGCCAGGAGCGGCACTCGAGCCGGGTCTTTTCTCTATGGTACCAAATTTTATCTCTATCTCTTCATCCGCCCTTAGTCTAGTATTATTGTCAAATCCCAAACTTTATCTTCTCTCTTTAGCATCATTTGACGTTTTTATTTTCAACTTTAGGAAATCAATGAAATGGTCCTCATGTACTGCGAAAGATGGCATATTGTCTGCTTTTAAAATGAAACATTCTCACGGGCACTATTCAAGGAAGAAAAATAATACGGTTAATTAGCAAATGCCATATGTGTAGACCGAAGAATGGTAAACACTCAAAGGTAGTTGCCGCACCCATTACTTATTTTTCTTTTTTGCGCCTTGTCGCACCTATTACTAACCGCAAGGAAATTCCGCATTACCTATAATGGTTTGCATCGCCATGGGGTGGAACCCAGGAGCACGGGACGAAGGCAGGATGGGATAAGGGAGGGTGTGAAACCTAGTAGCCCTGTTCTACGGAAAAGGGAATGGTAGAGAGAAAGGACATACCATTCCGTACAGAAATTTGGACAAGCTTTGTGTAATTAATGTTCAGTATTAATGTGCGAACAAAAATGTTAACAATTTTCAACATGATAACTGCCGTGGTGTACTGACCGGGAACTACTTACTTACTGAAGATCACATAAGTGCGACTTTTGGCATTTAATGAAGAAGAATGTATTCACAATCAGAGAGGTATGTTCCGGTTCTTATATGATTATGGGTTATAATTTAACCGTTCTTATCATGGGTTATAAAACTGAAAAAATTATTAATTATATACATAAAATTAATAAATAAATGTGAAACTTCATTGTAAATTCATCTTTGTCACTCCATGTAATCGTAAACAAAAAATTATAAACACGTTGATGCATAAGACAAGCGATGGTTAGAGGAGGGCGACGAGACCTAGTTTGTCTCCACTGTGGTCTTCTCGTATGGTCCTATGGCGATACGACGTAAATCCAATGGTGAAAAGTAATCAAAGTGGGTTCTCCCTAAATCCAATTGTCCAAATCAGAATATCAAACAAATTGAAATACAAAGTTCTACAGATTAAAGATAACTGACAGACATTAGTACAAGAGCATACCTGTTTGTTGATGGCAACTATAATCTTAAATCTCAAAGCTGAAATACTGCATCCTTGCAGCTATGTCTCCACTGACAAATTGACTTCTTGCTAATAGAGAAGCCCAACGATTGGTGGTAAGCAACAAAAATGTCCGCAATATGGTTACTGCAATGATACTTTCTTTTTTATCGTATGCCCACAGTATCGTACAGTAACACACTGGTAGTATCCACTTCATCTGCAAATAGCAGCAATAAAATTTAGTACGAAATAACATAATTTATATATGATAAATTGTATAGGTTGTACAATCTTTTATTTTGAGGCAAACATTATGCAATTTGTACTCTGTACTACTAGCCAATTCACAAGATATATAGTGCAGTAGCACAGCAATCGATCATCATTCTCTGTTCATCCTCTTTCTCAGGACCAAAGCAAGCATAGCGCCAGTCAATCAACCTTATATAAGGCCCTAATGAAAAGTGAAAACTGGGAACAAATAGCATCACCTATAATAGTTAATATTCTGATCATGTGATGCAGACTTGGGTACGAACCGTGGCAGTAGAATTTTCAATGTCAATGTCCACAACAGCCGAACTGAAGCAGCATGACTAATCAATATATTTATTGGGTGTCATACAACTTAGAATAATTTTAAAGTACTTTTCATGTTTTCGTAACAACCCAATTGAAGCAGCATGAGTAATCAATAGATTTATTGGAGCTAGCAAAGCGGTGAATATATATCTTACACCTGCTATTTTGCACAGTTGATGATCGTGTCTTATTACTATTAATTAAACGACGTTCTCTCCTTCATTGTCATGGAGAGTACGTACGGCAGTGCAATCTCAACGAATCCGAGGATCATGCAGAAATTCTCATCCACTTCTAGCTTGTGTGCCTGGTGTAAAATATAGCGCAAGGTCTGCAGGTAAGCGATTATAGGAATCCAGCAGATATAAACCATCGTCGCCCACAAACCTGATGTACATCACTACTCCATGCTATGTTCATTGGACAATCTAATAAGCCGATCTAATTGACTTCGGCAGAGCTGATATTCATTGTCAATCCAGGAGAAGCATGCCAACACAGCGGAAGCAGCATCCATGTATGTTCGTGACGAATGGCGGCGACGTCGCCCACCTCCTTACAGGATGAGGCAGCTCTCACCTCGTGGCAGTGGCCGTCCGTCCTCAACAATGAGTCGACTCCTGTGTCCTTGCCAGAGGAGGTTCTTAGATGCGGCAGATACATGAGGAATCATTGCACCATAGTGATAGAGAGGCCACCATCGACGGCGGTCTACACGATCTATGCGGCCATGGCCACAGAGATGCTCGATGTAACAGAGGCAAAGGCGACCACAACTCTTAACCGAACAACGCCGGATCAGACCGAGCTCTTGGAACCCTCGATACCTAGTGAAGGTGCTGACGACACGATGCCAAGGAGGATGGTGGCAGCCTGCAAGGAGAGGCCGAGCGGCCCATCCCCTGCGTGAGCGTGCAGGAGAGACATAGAGTGAGGGAGAGGGAGGAATCCAGGATGGGATAGGGCACGAGGCTACGTGGTGGCGGCGGCGCTCGGACTTTTCGAGCGGTAGGGCTGGACGACAGAAGTAAGATGAGGCGTCCGCATTTTTTTGTTGCTGCCATTGGATAATATTCGATTACAAATTAAATAGGTACATAAATACTTCAATAATGAGATAATATTCCATAAAAATTAAGTAGGTACATAAATGCTTTAATAATGAGATTTCTTAAAATTGGTTATTTGTTAATGTGATTGAGCGATTTAAGGTAATTAATATAGATTTGATCTTTAGAGATTGATCGTGATTGATTCTTTTACATAAATGTATTACTAAATAACTTGCGTCAGTATGGAAAGTTCCGATCCGTACAGATTTTTCTCGTTGTGTGAGAGGGTGATGCGAAACTAAACGATGAGGTGGCGGAGGGGATGAAAAAAACCAGCAAAATAAAATGGTTGAAAGTGGTGGGACCAAAATAAACCGTGGACATTATTCAATCAACTCAGATATCTCTACTCCTAATGGACCAGTTGGTACTCTCCGCTGATCAATTTTCGTCCCACTAGAAACGGGTTTTTTTGTCCTCGATCCCACCTCCTGCGTCCCCTCGGTTCCCACCTCCACCCTCGAACCAGGAAATAAAAATCGATATGCTCATATTATGTCCAGTGCTAAACCCTCCGGTTCATCGAAAAAATCTCGCGCCTGAAAATAATCTACGCGACGGTTAACCTATGAAGAATTAGCCAGACGTTTCCGTGCGTTGCGAACGAGCGAGCGAAGCCTTTGCCCTCGAGCGACGCCACACCAGACCCTTCGCCCTCGCAGCCGCCACCAATCCCCTCCCTCAAACGCCGCCGCCCGTCGCTGCCGCCCCCGCCACCTCCCGTCGCGGGCAGGTGGGAGGAGCCCTGCCCGGCCATGGCGACACCGCCGGTGGCCTCCTCCTCCCCCTCACCTTCTCTCCCTCTCCCAAGGGAGGGAAGAGAATGGAAGGGATCTGATTGGAGCGGTGGATCTGCGCCCTTGCCGTCTCTTCTTTTCTTCACCGATTTCAGGAGGAGATGGAAGTGGGAGGTAGACGAGCAGGAGCGCCGCGTCCGCGACAGCGATGAGCGACGACCCAGGTAACGCTATCTCCCTGCCGATGCCCCAACCCATCTTCTCCCCGTAGCCTGTACTCACGCGCCCCCAGGTTCTCCTCTCCCATGGCAGGGGTCGGCGAGTGGCAACAGATGCGGGACACCAACTGGTGGCGCAACGGACAGCGAGAGGCGGGACACCAACTGGGCGCGCCTCTCGCGGCCGACTTCCACGGCGGCGACGTTGTTTACCTTGGCGCCTGCTTCTTTCCGACTCAGCGATCCCCGCGGGCACCGATGGACGGCGACGGGCAGCACGTGCGGCCGCGGAGCCGCGCGCTCCTGACCGACGACGAGGATGACGGGACGTACGCCAGCGACGTGTACAGCGGCAACCTCG
>NC_057800.1:36062515-36063773 GCF_018294505.1 Triticum aestivum | reverse complement strand
TTGGTATGTTGCTAGATAGGCTAACTAGCTAGGAAGCTGCGAGCTAGATAGGTTAACTGAAATTGTTTGACTTTAAAGTGTTACAGATCAGCTGCCATCAGTCATGTAAATAAGTTGAAAGGAAATCATGCTACTCTGATAACTGGATTCCTCTTTAATTTCGTGGTATGATCTTTTAGTACGTAGCAGACTAAAACCGAGTCTGAAAGTAGTGTCAAATTTGGTGTAGACTCCACGTTCAGCAGTGGCCATGCAAGGTATTTTTTGTTGGGTGTGCCATTGTGTTTTTTGGAGCAATAATCCTACAGCTATTGGGTAAGATTTACAGTCCGTGTAGACGAGCCGTATGTCTTATTGTTAGTATCTCTACTCCTAATGTCTCATTTGGTAGTCTCCGTTCTACGGTTAATTTTCGTCCCACCTCCACTGGTTTATTTTCGTTCTCCATCCCACCTAACACATACACACGTCTGTGCTTGCTTGCTGATGTGTGTGTGTCGATGCGTCCCTCACGTGCTCTCCCGCCAGGCACCAGCAGCCGTTCGGTGTGCTCTCCGGCATGCTGCAGTCGAAGGGTCGAGCAGGAGCTATGGATGCCAGCAAACAAGCCTGTGCAGACGGCAATGCATGTGAGGGCTCGCATCCTCATCCCCATCCCAATCTCTGACTATAATACTATAGATTAGATTATATGACATGCATTAGTTGCTTACCTTTGTAGCTGGCATGCACATACACCATCGTTTTCTGATAATTAACCATAGTGATCAAGTTAAAAATTATATCATACTCCCTCCGTCCTAAAATTCTTGTCTTACATTTGTCTAAATACGGATGTATCAAGTCACGGTTTAGTATTAGATACATCCGTATCTAGACAAATGTAAGACAAGAATTTTGGGACGGAGGGAGTACTAATCTATTATGGTTGTGATTTTGTTATTATCCCGAAACAAAATACTGTACTGTAAATAAATCACAATTAGAGATTCTATTTTTGAGAGGTGCTATATGTTTTCTTTTCACAAACAGTCACTGGTTAGTTTTTATACATTTTCTTTCCAGTCGTCGTAATAAATGAACTAGTTTTTCATATCAAATTGTGAGATGAAAATTTTGTTTCTTTGTGACCTATTTTACATCAAACACCACATGGAGTTTGAAGCCGATTTCAAATAAGTGGTGAATATGTCTTATTCTCATAAATACAATGAACAAGATATTATAGCCATTTGTTTTAGTGGAGAAGACCGTGTTG
>NC_057800.1:36037548-36062312 GCF_018294505.1 Triticum aestivum | reverse complement strand
TTTTTGGTGTCCTGTTGTGTTTGCGGATTGATGAAAATTTGGCGAGGGAGATCATAAACCATCGCTCGCTGCAGCACATCAATTGTTGAATTCGTTTGAAGGAGCTGTCAATTGTTGAATTCGCTTGAAGGAGGTGTGTTTGCTCTCTGTTCCCTTGAGTCAATCACCATGATTTTACATCGAGACGATGTTTCTTCTTCAAAAGGGGATGATGAACAACATGGGAACAAGGAGGAACTTTACCCGCCTGTTATAGACTAAGCACTAAAAGCATGCTTGCATTCACTTTAGCTTGTTCATTCTGTTATAGGGCAGTGCTTTCGTTATGCGTATGATGCTTTCAGTTTATTGAAAGATTTGTTCCAAGGATAAATTCTGATCTTTTGAAACTATGTTTTTTTAGTGATAACCTTTATAAGTTGGACTGTTTATGGGCGCTGGAAGTCTTGTAATAACCGTTGTTGTACATACGTTTATCATCATAAGAGAGATAATATATTCTTTTGATCCTCACAAATTTTTGCAGATGGAGCTCGTTTGGCTGAATTTGCTACTGAGCTGCCACATTTTGAGGGCCTGCAATTGAAGAATACAACACTTGAGATAACAATTGAAGAATACTAGAGTAATAATAACTACTGCAAGATTGATGTATTTTCTTTTTGTTGGAGATTTTCTGCATCTTTTATGGACGGTAACATTTGAGATAACAATTTGATGTGCTAACCATCAAGATCAACTTTGACATGTTTGGTCTCTAAAAGTTACTATTGACCATCATTAGTACATCCTATAAGGTATAGTAAGTACTATGAGTAACTTACCAGACGTTGACTGTAGAAGTTGCTATCCAACTCTTGTGAAATCTAACCATGTTATTCATTTACGATACCTGTACGTATGTGGTACACAATCTGAAATAGTAGAAGGGGAAAATAAAGCATTAATGTGGAGTATGTTCCAATGGAAATCTTCAGGAACACCTTGAAGGTAAGCATCATATGATCCTTCACGTCCATTCAATCTATGTATGATAGGTGCAATCGTCTTTTAAAATTCTATGTTACTGAGTTCAGATATATGCAGGTCTGAGTGCAATTTTTCTTTAGTTCTCTGTGAGCTTAAAAATGCAACTGATGTGGCCCATGCAACTGAAATTAAAAACATGGAGAAGAATCATAAAAGATCTCGCTGAAAATGCCCTCGTTCCGCACTTCGTGTGGACAGGCAGCGCCCTTTACCTTTGAAGTCTCGAAAAATGGTCTGGGTGATGCGGGTGCCTCAATGCTTGATGCCATGTTCTGTAAGAGGCCAAGGTACTATATTTTGTCCCTGATGCATAACTTGCATTAATTTTTTGTAAACTGTCCTTTTAGAGGCAATGATGAAAATGATTTTTGTGCATGAAACAACAAACCAGTTCAGTCTTTTTTATGCAGAGATCAAATTGATTTTTGTGCATAAAATTCTTCTTTGTGATACAAGGTCTTCTAATCAGTTTCTGCGCTATGCTTGAGGTACCATAAAAGCATATGGGCATCAATTCGACAGGGTTTTGCATTATGTTTCATGCATATGTGCGCGTAGACTCGATTCTTGTAGGTCCTGAATTACGTGCTCACTGAAATCTGAAATCCAAATATGAGCTCAATGAATATTGATTGCCTCTAAAAGAAATGCTTAGGTTTTTATGTTTTTATTCAGTTTTATTTAGGGTTGAGTAGTTCAAATTTATTTTTTCAGGAATTTTTGTAGGGACCGTGTGTGTGGCACTTAATATTCGTCTTTGTGTCTTGTTTGCGCACTTAATATTGGTCTAATTTTTGTTGCATAGGTTGTATTTGGGTGTCCACGCGCTACAGGGAATTACTGTGCGGAGTAGTAAGAATTGATTTAAACGTAGAGCCTAGACTCGCACTCCATGAGCATCCATGGCCGGCGAGACAGGACCCTCGACCCTCGGCCTCTGTTGAGAAGGATCGTTCCACTGTGTCCGATTTGTAGTACAGAGCAATCTCATTCCTCTGAAGTTCCTATTGGGAAAATGGGCAAGATGTGTTTGGTTAGTGGTGCTTTGTTTTTGAGAGGTTAAGGATATGGGAGGGAATAGATTCTTGTTTGTTTTTGAGAGAGAGGCAGGGAGGAGGAAAGCGGTAGAGAATGGACCTTGGACCTTTGGGAAAGAATTACTAGTCATGGAGGAGTTCGATACGGCAAAGACCATAGATGATTATAAGTTTGATAAAGTGCCAATCTGGATTAGGATCTTTAACGTGCCGCTGGGTCTGATGTGCAAAGAATTGGCAGAAGATATGGGTGAGAATATTGGTGATCTGATAGAGGTGGACACAGGAGAGGATGGGACAGCGGTTGCGCAATGCTTGAGGGTCAAAGTGCGGATCATGGTGAAGGAACCTCTTAAGAGGGGAATGTTCCTAGACGATGAGGAGGATGCCGATGGGGACATAGTGGTCAAGGCAAAGGGGGGAGAGGAGGAGGAAGAACCAAAAATCTGGTGCCACTTTCAATACGAGTTCCTCCCGGACTTATGCTACACATGCGGCATCATGGGGCATATTGACCGTGAATGCAAGACAAAGTTGAAAAGGGGGGAGGTGGCTGAGTATGGGAGATGGCTACGTTACTTGCCAGAAGCATATCAGGGCGGTGAGGAGAGGGGGAGGCAGGCTATGGAATACAGTGGTGGAGCCAACAGAAGGAGGTACGGATGGACCAATAGCAGCGGCAGGTCAGGAAGCGATGGTCCTTCTTGGAGGAAGAATACAGAAGGGTCTGAGAGAGGCAGTGGGAATGAACGCCAGAGGACTGATGGGGAGGAGGTTACCAGCCCATTAAAGATCAAAAACATGACCGGGGTAGCCCCAAGCAGGAGAACTGATGTGGCGAAGCAGCTGGGGTTCCAGAGCGATACAGGAAGTGGCGGACAGGTTAAAGGACCCCAAATCATACAAAAGGGAGCCTTAACTGTGGAGGTAGTGGAGGGGGGTCCAAAAGAAGGAGGGGGCTTGATCAAAGGAGTGGGTCAGGTAAAAGGAGGGGAGAACGAAGTTAGTACCGATGAAGCAAAATCGGAGGCCGGTAAGGTGGGGGAGGGGGTACGAGGTCAATCAGCAGATACAAGTGGGCTGGCCGTTGTACATAATGCAGGTGAGAAGCAGAATTCAATGGGGAAAGGGGGGAGGTACAAGAAGAAAGGAAGGGAGGGAAGGGTTTTGGGGCATGCAGATAATGTGCTCCTGGAGAAGAAGAGAGGTGGGGATGACATGGTGGTTGAGGAGCTAAACCCGGAGAGTAAGAAGAGCAAGTTAGAAGGGCACGGTGCAGATGGTGTGGAGGTCACAAACAATGCTAAAGTGGGGCTGTCGGAACAGCCCTGCGTGCCCCAATGAAGCTTATCTCCTGGAATTCCCGGGGGTTGGGGAACGGCCCGGCGATTCGTGGTCTTCTGGATCTCCAGAAGAAGGAGGACCCCGATGTTCTGTTTCTGTCGCAGACGAAGATGGAGCAACGTAGACTGGAATGGTTAAGGTGGAAGATGAATATGACTTGTTTGATGGTGAAGAACTGTGAGGGTCAGAGTGGGGGGTTGGCCATGTTCTGGAAGAAAGAAGTGAACCTGCGCATTGTGGGTTTTATGTCCAAATATCATATTGATGCGGAGATTACTGAGGAGGATGGGTTCAAGTGGAGGTTTACGGATGTTTATGGTGAGCCGAAGATGAGTGAGAAAGTTAAAACCTGGCGCCTCATGAGGAATCTGAAACACCACAATAATAAACCGTGGCTTTGTGCAGGCGACTTCAATGAGGTATTACATAGCTGGGAGAAGGAAGGGGGGGTTCCACGCAGCCAGGCATGTATGGATCGGTTTAAATCAGCCCTCGAAGAGTGTGAATTAGATGACCTTGGCTTTATTGGAGATGCGTTTACTTGGAGGAATAACAACCAGGCTGCGTGCGATTATGTCAAGGAGCGGCTGGATAGGGCTGTTGCTACGCAATCATGGCGTAACCGTTTTCCTGCTTACAAGGTGATCAATGGTGATCCGTTCCACTCGGACCACAGACCAATCATCATAGATACGACCGGGGCTGCAGCAATCAGGAAAGGAGACCCGCAGAATCGTATGCCCAGGTTTGAGGCAAGATGGCTAGATGAAGAAGGATGTAGGGAGATAGTGCAAAATGCATGGGGGAGGGAGAAGAATATAGAAGGGAAGGAAGTAGCAGGAGCAGCTAAGGGAGTGCTAAAGGAAGTTTTTGATTGGAGCAAGAACGTTCTCGGCGACCTTGAGAAAAGAATTCATAGACTGAAGAAGGAGCTCGAGGCTGTAAGAAGGAAGAGTATTGATGACGAGCAGGTTCAGAGGGAGCATATGCTGCGATTTAAATTGAGTCGGCTGGAGGACCAGCTAGAAACATACTGGAAACAACGGGCGCACATCAATTGGATGAAGTGGGGAGACCGAAATACGAATTTTTTCATGCGGCCGCGTCGGAGAGGAGGAGGAAGAATAGGATCAAGAAGCTAAGAAGGGATGATGGGGCTGTGGTGGAGAGGGAGGAGGAGCTGAAGGAAGTTGTAACTAATTACTTTATGAATCTGTTCACTTCTCATGCAGGTGGTCGGCATGAAGAACTACTTGCACGAGTGAACTCTCATGTCACTCCCGATATGAACGGCCTCTTGCAGAAGGAGTACACGCGTGAGGAGGTATATGAAGCGCTGCAAAGTATCGGTGACCTCAAAGCTCCGGCCCGGATGGCATGCCAGCCGTATTTATAAGAAATGTTGGGACTTTGTGGGTGATGATATTGCTACGGAGGCCCTTGCAGTACTCAATGGGGGGCCGATGCCGGAGGGTTGGAACGAGACCTGTGTTGTGCTGATACCTAAGGTAAAGAATCCAGATAATATGAAATATCTTAGACCAATCAGCCTCTGCAACGTCGTCTATAAACTGGTCTCGAAAGTATTGGCAAACCGTCTCAAACAAATCCTTCCTGATATTATATCCCCCAAACAGAGTGCCTTTGTACCTGGTCGGTTAATTACGGACAATATCCTGCTAGCATATGAGTGCACACATCTTATGCAGAACAAAAGGAGAGGCAAGGAGGGGCTTGCGGAGGTCAAACTCGATATGAGTAAAGCCTATGATCGCATTGAATGGATCTTCCTGGAAAAGATGATGCGGAAACTGGGGTTTGGCGAAGAGTGGATTGACAGAATTATGCTATGTGTATCCTCAGTATCCTATAGGGTGAAAGTGAACGGAGATTATACGGATGTGATCGTACCACAACAGGGTCTACGGCAAGGCGACCCTTTATCACCGTATCTTTTCCTCATATGTGCAGAAGGATTTTCTTCTCTGCTGAATGTTGCTGAGGCGGATGGAACATTGAGTGGGATACGCATTTGCAACAATGCACCGAGCTTTAATCCATCTATTATTTGTGGATGACTCACTAGTACTCATTAAAGCTACAAGCGAGAGTGCTATGGCTTTGCAAAATGTGCTACAACTGTATGAGGATTGCTCGGGGCAAGTTGTAAACTATGATAAATCATCTGTTATGTTCAGTAAGAATACAAGGAATCCGAGGAAACATGAAGTGCTTGGACTGCTGAATATTAGAGCTGAAGCGCGTAATGAGAAGTACCTGGGACTACCCGTCTATGTTGGCCAAGCTAGAAAGCAGACCTTTGAGTATCTGAAGGAGAGGATATGGCAGCAGATACAGGGGTGGCAGGAGAGGTTGCTGTCCAAAATGGGGAAGGACGTGTTGATCAAAGCATGTGCCCAAGCTATCCCTACTTTTGCTATGTCATGTTTCGATTTGACCAAGACTTTGTGCGAGGAGATTGGCACGATGATATGTCGATTTTGGTGGGCAAAACAGGACAAGAATAACACAATGCACTGGCTGAGCTGGGAGTTATTGACAAGACCAAAGAAGGATGGGGGGATGGGATTCAGAGATATATATGGCTTCAATATCGCTATGTTGTCACGGCAGGCATGTCGGCTGCTAACTGCACCTGACTCCCTGTGCGCTAGGGTCTTGAAAGCCAGATACTTTCCGCGCACATCAATTCTTGAGGCAGAGGCTCATCCGGGTATATCATATACGTGGAGAAGTATTCTGAAGGGGGTGTCACTTTTGAAGGAGGGTCTGATACATAGAGTTGGAGATGGAAGCTCGGTCTAAATCTGGACGGATCCATGGCTGAACAGAGACGGACCAAGAACTCCATCCACCCCCAGGGGAGGCTGCCTCCTCACTAGAGTTTGTGAACTAGTGGATCCAGACACACAGACTTGGGATGAAGCTTTGGTGTGTGACATTTTCAGTCCGGAAGAGGCTAGCATCATCTTGGCAACTCCGGTCCGGGATGATTGGGAGGACTGCTATGCCTGGTATCATGATAGCAAGGGAGTTTTCTCAGTTAAATCGGCTTACCAAATTTACATCAAGATGAGGGATGCAACACTACTGGGGACCTTGACCGTCTTGCCAAACCGATGGGAGTGGTCTGACATCTGGAAGTTACCGTGCCAACCAAAAATCCAACAGTTCGTGTGGCGTCTAGCTCACAACAGCCTACCACTGAAACTGAATATGAAACGCCGGGGCATCAACTGTGACACTGTGTGTGTTTGTTGTAAACGGCTTGATGAGGATGGAGCTCACCTGTTTCTGAAGTGCAAACAAGTGAAGATAGTGTGGCATTCTTTGCAACTGGAGCATATTCGAATGCAGATGTGTACATGTATCGATGCACATGCAGTGGTGAATACTGTATTTCAGCTACCAGAAGAGAAAAGGATTCTGGTGGTCTGCCTGCTATGGCGATGGTGGAACTGGAGGAACAAAACAAATGCGAGCGAAGCTGCTGGACCAATAGACAATCTTGCTGGGGAGATCAATCATTGGGCAATGGATTCCCTCTCCCTATGCCGACAACCTAGTAATGCGAACTATAAGCGCATGGCCCAGGAATGGCAAAGGCCCGAGGAGGACTGCCTGAAAATTAACTGCGATGGCGCATTTTCAGCGACATCGTGCACAGGCGGCTGGGGCTTCGTCATCAGGGACCATGTCGGAGATGTACGAGGGTCTGGAGCAGGCTACCTGCACCATGTGGCCTCTCCGGTGCAGGCTGAAGCGGAAGCATGTGCTAGAGCACTTGAGGCTGCATCAAGCTGGGGAATGACCAATGTGGAGGTGGAACTGGACTGTCAGGTGCTTGTCAACGCTCTAAGAAGCCCTGAAGCTGATCTCGCCTGGGAAGGAATCCTGTTTCGGGAGATACGGACCTTCGCTCAGCTGAACTTCAACAGAATTAATTTCTCTTTTGCCCCGAGGGCGTGTAATCATCTCGCTCATGCTTTAGCTGCCTTTGGTGCTAGGCGTCAAATAATCCAGGAGGTTTGGTCGGAGGACCTGCCAAATGATGTAAATGTGCGATCGGCCAGCAACTTGGCTGGACCTGGTTAATCTATGGAATCGTAGTGTTCCATCTCAAAAAAAAAGTGGTGCTTTGTTTTTTAGGCTATGGCTATGATAACTTGATGACACCCCTTTCTAGTACAGAGCAATCTCATGCATTTGTCCTCCATCTTCAGGAACATTTATTAGTGTACAATGGCCAAGCAATTGTTTAAAAAAATAAGAAACCTGGAATTGAATTGCTAAAACATGGAATTATTCTGCTTATTTGTAGGTTAATGTATGACTATCACGTTCCCCGCCAAGTGAAATGTGCTATTTCACCACAAACATTGACGAATTTAAGTTCAGTGCAGGCAAAATGGATAAGTCTGTAACTGGAACTCTGGATAGTTGATCCTCTGACTGGCAAAAAATTTATCAAAGTTGCTGAGGTTCAGGGGTCTGAAATTAAGGTATTGATGCTTTGGGGTTCTTATCTTTTCATTCCCATGTTACATGCTATGAGTGTAATTTGGTCTTAGTATCTATCAACTTTTCCCAGCTCAAAAAACAATATATTTTTCGCCAGGACAGAGCTCAAAATACAAAGACTGACTTTTCCTTGTCTAAATTTTACTGATATTAGCGTGTGTGTATTAGCTCTGATGTGTGTTCTAAAAAAATATGTAATATTTTCATGTTGCAGCCATTTGTGAATAGTTTATCTAAATGCCCAAAACCCACTTAGAGCTCCAGAGAGGTCTTGTTTTCTTGTACTATGGATTTAAGGTGATTCTCAAGAGGAACAAGTCGCCATGGACCGATGAGATCGAGAGACGGCTCCGCGGTTGCGTGGAGTGGCGGCTGAGAGGAGAGGCAACAACAACCCGTTGTCCGTGACGGCCCGAGCATTTGCGAGAGGGGATGGAGCGGGGGTTGCATCGTCACGGCCAGTTGCCAGAGTGGATGGAGTGGTGGCCGCACGGACGCGCTCCTGGAGGTGCCGGTATGCACCCTGATTTTGAGCCTGGGAGGTTCCTTGCTCTGTCCTATTCTCAAGGGTGTTCATCTACTTTGGTATCGTGCTCTGGAGTCAGGACGATGCACTAATGCAGGTTTGATTCTTTACTTTTTCTTTTGTTTTATTTGTATGCATATCCCTGAATTTTGTGAGCCGTGATTTAAATGTTGTCGTGTGTGCCATTGTGTCCTATATAATTATTCTATTGAAGCACCGCTGCAACCCAGTTTGTTTATCAAATTGATGCAAGAAACAAACTAATACATAGAGAGTATAAATTTATTGCATTAATCTATATATCCCTGCACCTAGCGATAGGTAGAGATGGATAAATTTTGTAGCTTTTTGATCCCGGTTTTTCCTATTGAAATTATGGATTTGGAATTTAATCATGGATTGTTTCGATTGCCTGCTTACGAAATCACAATGAGCACAAGTCTGCAACCTTGAAGGAAAACCCGTTGCAACTGATGACATAATATTACGTCGCAACAAGAATGTATAGAGCTGCAGAGCTCTGTGGATCCTTCTCTTCACAAAAGGTGAGGTTTAAAGTTCATGTTTGTGCTTATTGAAAAACAAAGAAAGAGACGAGTTGCTTGATATATTGACAGGTATATAGTGTATGAAAAACACGCTTATAGTTCTAACATGAATTTGATTGACTTGGGAGTTGTGACATGCAAGTATTTTATAGTTGATAATTCTGTACTACTTGTTATATTGTATAAAAATAGTCTCTGGTTTCATCTTCTTTGATGACATATTTTCTATAACAATTGAAATGCATTATGCACATGTTCTTTTTATTGTGGTTCCATATTTTTTCAAATTTATATATTCTCTATGAATAGTAACATAGATGCACGTTCTTAATCTATTTTAGATTTTTGTTCACCCGAAAATGCAGTATAGATCTGCCATTGACATTTTTTTTAAGCACTGGGTGAACATTTGCCGAGATGCTGATAGGAAAAGCCTTTTTGTTTCCTCATAAAATGTTGCCCATCAGTTATTAAACTTAATGGATGCATGTTGTGGGCTTGATGACCATGTACACCTTTTTTAGTTAGAACTGTGTCTGCTATGGATCTATCTTGCTTAATACAAAGAACTCTGCATGCTTAGGAAACAAGAGGTAATGTAAACAATAGATTCTCTTGTGAAATTGCGATCAGCCTTGGGACGTGGATGGCGAGAAGCGGAGGCATGTGCCTAGAGTAGCGGACCATGATGGATTGATGAGCTGATGTCACGTGACGTACTCACGTGGCGGCTGGTTAGGCTCCGGCGGCTGGAGCCATCATCGACCATGATGCCGCGCCAGGAGCACAAGGGCTAAGACGAGGACATGTTGGTGCTGATGAAATAAGGTTTATTGGGTCGTCCTCTTCCAGCAACATATTACACAATCTATTTAAGCTGATTGATTCTCTTTGGTACAAATGTCCCTCATTTAGTTGATGAAACTCTACCTTCATAAAATTAATTGAGTTGGGAACCATAACATATATACATCTATGACTGGTATCTATTTGGCTATATTAAACTGACAATTTATTCATTTTACCGGAAGGATATGTCGTGAAGATGATTAATTCTACAAACTATACTGCTAATTCATCGGAAATGACTACCAACTTGTTTAATTCCGCATGTGCAGGTGCTGCCGGTTGATGGGGGCCTAACCATGAGTCTAACTGAAAGTGAACGGGAGCGATGTGCAGAAAAAAATCTTAGCACATAGGCTGAATTTGTATAGTACTTCGAATTTATTAGGCAGTACCCCCTCCATTTGTATATCACTTCCGAATACAAGTTCAGGTTATTAGGCAGTACTATTGAATTTAAGGATTGATACTTAAAGATTTTAAAAGGTTACTAAATTTTGTACCAAGTCTACTGTTATGTATGGGAAGAACATGCGCTAAAATATTGATAATGCAAATGAAAGTGATCGTTTGATTATTAAATCATGCCACTAATAAGATAAGTTCTTGTCACTTATTTCTTCACAAATTTCCATTGTTCAGGTTCGGACTTGATTTGTTGAGCTATTTTAATTTATGTATGAGAGAAATGAAATACTTTATGAGTTGTATGTCGAAACTTTGATCAGTTCGTTGTGGAATAATGTCGGTGATTTGGATTCTTAACTAATTTATGATAGGCTTCCTTTTTGGGGGCTCTCATTTGGTTTTATGTTCTTTTTTTCTTACCAGATAGAAGATACTTAATGTTGGTATCCCAGAGTTTTACTTACTAGATATAAATAGAAATGAGACTTATTTATTGAGAATTTTATTTGTAGTTTGTGTTAGTGCCCTCATACTTCTCACGTGAAACCTTGAAGAAAAGCATAATGAATGATATAAAAATGCTGGTGGTGCGGAAAAAATATAAAGTCGAGGGTACAAAAGTATTAGGATCTCCATGCCGGCGGATGTAGTGGGTTGCACTGATTGCAGTTACTTCTTTGCCGTTATTTGTTGTTACTGCCATAGTTCATTTTTCGTGTTTATCATACCTCATGAATACACTTGAGTGAAATTGGGGATAGTATATATGCATTCTTCCAGAGTTTCAAGAAGGATAGCAGAGAAATATTTCTTGGGGCTGTGACATAGCTGTGTGGTACTTCTACATCTGTAGCATTTACAGTTCATGTACTTACAGCTTAATGCAAGCATTGTGATTAGTTACAGATTTCCTTTGATTTAAATTTCTAAATGTTAACAACAATGACAACTTGTGACATGCCTAAGTTTAATTTCCATTGAGAGAGAGTGGGCGATGGATTATGAGATGGAACGAAATTAAAATCCAACTGATCTGGCCATGGCTGGTTGTCACAGAATCCTTGTGATATGTTCTACTTTGACTTGAAATGTGCGGCTATGATAATGTAAGTGATGAGTTTTTTTCCCGAATCTTCTATGGGAGGTCAGTCAGAGGTGAGTTGTAGACCAAGAGTTGGTGGGCAGCAGGGCATGCACGCGCACGAAGAACAAATCTGAACCACGCCCCTGCTTCTATTGGTTTCTACATAGAGCGTCTAGCTTAGAACTTAGACCAGTTGGTCGCTGTCAAGGTCGCCAAGGTGGTCTTACAGCACCGCCGTGGGGATTTCTCGTGATTTTATGTAGGCAAGCCGCAAGCGGTGGTGGTGGTTTGCTGGGTGGTGTTGCTGCTTTGGGGAGAGACGATGGTCCTGTTGTGGGGATAGCCAACGACAATACATTGACTACAGACTCATCGCGGACTCGTAGTGAACCTGGATGCAGTGAGCCTGATTCGTGGATCGATGGCAGGTCTTGACGTTGTTAGAGTTTGGATTGAATGGCTGTGGGGGGTGGTGTGCTTGGTTGGGTTCCCATGGAAGAATGTGGCCTCCCCGTGGATCTGGTCGTGGCCATCACAGAGGACATTGTCGCCCTTCCCCGAGGAGCAAGGATAGTGCAGGCGGCAGCAGGGGTTAGGGGTAGATGCGGGGAGGGATGTCGGCATCTGCTTGAGGTCATCGTGATGAAAGCCTTGATGACCCGTCTGTATCAATGGAGGTGGAAGAGCATGAAGTCGAGATTGGATAGGAGTTTGAGTTCTTGTTGGCCCTGGATGGTTCCCACTTTAGGCTCCGTTCGGTTTGCAGGGAGAGAGAACTAAGGAAAGAAAATTTTGTAGGGATATGGCTGATGGCTACCGGATTGCCATGGAGTCTAGAAACACGGGAACCAAAAAAAATTAGACTGTTTGTGTTGCAGGAAGATACGGGTATGAAGCAGTACATGACCATAATATTTTATGTCTTTCTGAGTGGAGTACAATGCATGCATGAAGTTTTTTATTGAACTGGTCACCGGCTCGCCTCAGGCTTTCGTCAAAACATGATATCTGACTGGATTCTATCTTTCAAGCAAAATCAATACGAGAAGGCCTTGTTTCATTTGAAGTATTCTTCATACTTTCTGTGAACCGAACACCACCAAGGCAAAATTTCCTATGGACGACAGTTCCTTTAAAAGTCCTACATATTTTCCGTGAACCATACGCACCCTTAGAGATGTATTTTTTTCACGTGCCAGGTTGATTCTAAAATGGATAGGGGCTTTTCCGCAGAAGTGCATGCCGAACAAAAAATATGACCTCCCTTTATTAGTAGGATAGATGTCATATTCTTTGTTATTGTTGGTTCGGTAAAATTTTCTAATACTTGATTGTTGCGCTGCTAATTAGAGCACCCAAGATTCACCCAAGATGAGAGGATGATAAATAAAAGACACTGATATAAATTTTGAAGAGCACGTTGGCAACGCACGGGCGTTTTACTAGTTAGAAATAGAGATTGTGGAGTAGCAGGTTGGGTTACCCATTGGCCATAGTCTTAGGGAGATTGTGGAGTAGCGGGTTGGGCTACCCATTGGCCGATCCAAATGGAAGAAAACTACGCCTGCCTTTTGTCTGTTTGGGTGGTCAAACGAACAGGTGTTCGCCCCATGTCCGCCATTCCATGGCTAGTGCACCCAATGGAGCAACCCATTTGGCCTGTCCTGGCCTTTTTTTTATCAATTTATCATTTTGTATACACATTGTATATTTTTTATACATAAGTAATATTTTCATATACATGTTTAATATTTTTTTAAATATATGATTAACATTTTTAACACATGTATTTTTTATGCCTACTTGTTTTGTATAAACATAAACAATCATACTACATTTTTTGTATACATCAGAAACTTTTTTTATATACATATTTAACATTTTTTAAATACATAATTAAAACCAAACTTTGGTTCCCCATTCCTATATCCCTCCCAGCCAAACCAGAACCCACCCGTGCGCAAGCCACCGGCCGTGGAGGAGGCGCCGGAAACGCGCGCTCGCAAGAGGCGTAGATCTGATGGAGAACCACCGGGAACGGCAACTTCAGCGGCGAGGAACAGGGAAGGCTCGATGACCTGGACTTCATCAGCCGTCTCACCGATGCCTTGCTAGGCACCGTCATCTCCCTCCTCCTCACCAAGGACGGTGCACACACGCAGGCCTCCTCCCGCCGCTAGCGTCCCCTCTGGCTCTCACCTAATGCCCCGCTCAACCTCGGGGCAGACTGGAGTCTCTCAGACAGCGACTCCCGCGTCGCGCTAGTCTCCAGAATCCTCTTCGCCCGGCCCGGCCCGCCACTTCTTGCTCCTCATCTCCCTCCAGCCTGACATCCTAGGCGTGGTCGACGGCTGGTTCCGCTCCGGGTCCCTCGCTGGCCTCCCGGACCTCCAGATCTCCAACTTGCAGTGGCGCCGGCACTGCCCGCTGCCGCTGCCATCGCACGCGCTGATCCGCTTCGCGCCCATGCTCCGCGTGCTCAGGCTTTGCGACCGCCGATTCTCCGACCTGGTCGCGCTGCCCACTTTTCCGCACCTCAAAAGGCTCCTCTTGCACAATGTCAGTATCTCGGAGGACTGCCTCCAAGGCATCATCTCCAGATGCACCGTTTTGGAAAACGTCTCACTGTACAAAATGGCATTGGCCCGCCTTTGCATCAGCTCGCTGACTATCAGGTCCATGGGCTGCTATGCTCATTATTAACAAGGTTTCGAGGAGCTGGTCATGGAGGACGCCCCTTTCCTTGAGAAGTTGCTAGTAATTTGTCCACACAATGATCCGGAGGCCATCCGGGGGAATACTGGGTTTGTTCTCTGAAGACATATCCACACTCTACAGTGGAACCACAGTCTTTCAGGTAGCATCCTGAACAGTCACAAATTCAGCATTCCTATTCCTATATGCAGACTATTTTCTTCACATTGCTTACATTTTTCTCCAGAAAATGGTTGCCGTCAGCTTGGCAACCAAAATGCACACAATGAAAATTTTGGTTCTTCACTCTGTTGGTCCTAATCTGGGTGTGGCTATTGACTTCCTGAAGTGCTTCCCTTTCTTCGAAAAGCTTTATGTCATTGTGGGTGTTTATAGCTGTTGCTCTAAACTTCAAATTAACCATTGTCCATTGGGTCAGAGTTATGACAAGTAAACTAGTATTAGTATTTTGCTGCTAACTTGTTAGCAACTGCCTTCATATCGTTTCTTTTCCCTATCCCCAGTTGCATCATCAACAAGAGGATTTAAATAATGCGCTGGACTATGGCCCATTGGATCCGGTTGAACGCCTTGAGCTCCACCTAATTAAAAGTGCTAGTGTTGCTGAACTACAACGGCGATGAAAGGCTGTTCGTTGACTTTGTGAAATTCTTTATTTTGAACGTGAAAGTGCTAAAGAAGATGGAAATCAGAGTCCTTTACAACTGCAACGACAAGTGGATGCATTGGCAACGTAGGTAGCTACAAGTTTTTTCTTTTTTTGAAAAGGAGGATGACCCCCGGCCTTTGCATATCTAGAAGATGCATGCGGCCATTTTATTTATTATTCACAAAAACCTTACAAAGAAATACATCAATAAGTCTGAAGTTACCATCTTTGCAACATCTGTCGCTACTCCTATCTAACTGATAAAGGGGGTGCCGAGAGTCCAGGCCAAATACCAAACAGACCTCGCACCAATGCCTAACATCTAAAACCCGAGGCCCCAACTAAGCCACCTGCTCTTTTTCTTTGCAAAGGAGGAATATCTCTGGCCTATGCATCGGTCGATGCATGCAGCCATATTATTAGAAACCACAATAGAGTCTTAACATCCAAGAAAGCTCAAAATCCGAGAAAAAAAAGAAAATTAATATGTAAAGCGCCACAACCGGCAATAAAGCGCCACATCCGGCGATAAATAACAGGCTACGATGTCTACACATGCAGCCTATTATTAACTCACCATCCAAATCGGCTGAAGATATCCGTGCTACCCAATAACCATAGGCCCCCTGTAGTCTGCATGAGTGAGTAACGACCACATACGGATCCAGCCTGTAACTCTGTAGATAACCTGCAAAAAAAAATGGTGAATGTTGTACCATTAAAAGACATATCATTTCTAGTGTTTCATATAGCCCACAATAAAGCACACATCCCTATTCGAATATGTTTAGCTATGTGTATGTCTACTCCATAGAGTCACGTCCCAAATAACGTGTTTAAGCTCATTTGAGGTTGGATGTTAAAAGCTATATGAATAGATCGCCATAACAATTTTGCAAGTGGACACTCGAGAAAGAGGTGTTTAATCGTTTCGTTTTGATCACAAAAACAACACCTGGGGTTACCAACCCAATTCCTTTTCATCGGATTATCTTTGGTCAAGATGACTCCTTTGTGGATGAACCACATAAAGAGCTTGATGCGGAGTGGAACTTTAATCTTTCATATGTGCAAAGACCTCGACAATGGCCTGGAGTCAATTAAGTCCAAATACATGGATTTCACAGAGAATAATCCATTTTTGGTTAATTTCCAACTAATTTTATCCGCCTGGTCTCAAAGTTGAACATACATCAACCTATGGACCAGGTGTAATCAAGCATTCCAACGTTCCCCTACAAGAGATCTCCTAGATTGGATGTTAAGTGGTACTAAATTTAACACTATGGCGACATAATCCTCCTTACGTTGCACAATATTATATAGGAAAGGGTATTGTAAAGCCAGAGGCGTCTCCCTTAGCCATGTGTCCTCCCAGAATCTAGTAGAGGTACGTACCACTACCAATTAGGAACTTCACCCGCCGGAAGAAAGTTAATTTTGTCTTCATTAACCCTTTCCAAGACGGTGAGTCCGTTGGCCTTGCATTCACCTGGGCCAAAGTCTTAGTATGTAGGTATTTATTCCGTAAGATTTGCACCAACATGCCTTCGGTCTCCGTAGATTGTCTGTATAGCCATTTGCTAAGCAAACATCTATTCTTTACCTCTAAATTCTCGATCCCTAAGCCACCCTGGTCTTTTGGTCTACACATGATATCCCATCTAGATAGTCTATATTTTTTCTTGGCCTCATCGCTTTGCCAGAAGAATCGGGATCTGTAAAAGTCTAATATTTTCCGTACCCCTATCGGTACTTCAAAGAAAGATAGGAGGAACATCGGCAAATTTATCAAAACCAAGTTAATCAACACCAGCCGCCCTCCGTAAGACATTAGCTCGCCCTTCGTCAACCGTCTATGATGGATTGGATCCCGAGATAACTAAAAGGTAAGGATCCCATTTCACAATCGAACAAGTTTCTATAATTATCTTGTTCTTCTTTAGCTCTCCCAAAGTAGGACGGAGATGCCCCCATCTACGTGATGGGGAATGAGACATATCCGCTAATAAGTACTGCCAACATATCCGCTATAATGTTGAACAGCACAGGAGACATGCAGTCTCCATGTCGTAACCCCTTACGTGTCTGGAAATAATGACATGTGTCATCATTGACCTTTATCCCGACACTGCCTTTCTGTATGAATGAATCCACCTGAGATCTCCAGGCTTCGTTGAACCCCTTCATACGTAAGGCTTGCTGAAGGAAGGGCCATTTGACCTTATCATACACTTTTTCAAAATCCACTTTGAAGACAACCCCATCTAGTTTCTTCGAATGGATTTCGTGCAATGGTTCATGTAGAACTACCACCCCTTCTAGGATTTGTCGTCCTGACATGAAAGCAGTTTGAGTGGGTTGCACGACCGAATGGGCTATCTATGTCAACCTATTCGTGCCATCCTTTGTAAAGATCTTAAAGCTTACATTGAGAAGACATATCGGTCTAAACTGCTCAATGCGAACAGCATCCACCTTCTTTGGCAACAACGTTATTGTTCCAAAATTGAGGTGAAACAAATTTAAGTGGCCTTCGAACAAATCATGGAACATAGGCATAAAATCACTCGTTATGATATTCCATCATTTCTGCTAAAATTCTATCGGGAACCCATCTGGCCAGGCGCTTTATTATGCTTCATTTGCGTTATAGCATTGAACACCTCTTTCTCAGTGAAAGGGGCAAACAACACCTCATTCTCTTCTAAGTTGAGTTGCGGTATGTCCCCGATCACATTCTCACCAATAGAAATGAAACTTTCTTCGGGTGCTCCAAAAAGTTTCTTATAATATTCAGAAATGTATAACTTTAGGTTCTCATGTCCTACAATTGTACCCTCATCTTGTTCTAGCTGTATTATCTTTTTCTTTCTATGATTCCCATTAGCAATCAGGTGGAAGAATTGTGTATTATCATCCCCTTGGACAATCTTAGAAACCTTTGCTCTAAGCGCCCATTTCATCTCCTCCTCTCTCATAAGGGCTTGTAACTTATTCTCGGCCTCATTCTTAATATCTCTCTTAGAAGTATTAAGAGGTATAGATTCCACTTTCACATCAAGTTCATTAATAATTCGTGCCAATCTTTCCTTTTCCACTTTATAGATACCACTTTGGTGTTTGTCCCAGCCTCTCAAAAACTGGCGCATATGTCTGATTTTGTTTTGCCATCTCTCCACACTAGAAGACCCTCGCATGTCTCTAGCCCATTCAGCTGCAATGCGCTCCATGAAGCCCTTCCTCTCAAACGATCCTAGTTCGAAAGAGAAAGTATTTTTGTTTCCCACGTGGGTCGCTTCCCCGGAATCAACCAGTAGTGGGGTATGATCAGAGATGACCCTCTGTAAGGCTTGAACCGTAAACAACGGAATTTTTTCTTCCCACTCAACACTAGTGAGAACCCTGTCCAATTTCTCATAAGTAGGAATTGGAAAAGAATTGGCCCACGTGAATTGCCTACCAGTGAGGTCAATCTCCCTCAAATCGAGACTTTCAGTTATCATATTAAACATGAATGGCCATCTTCCATCAAAGTTGTCATTATTTTTTTCCTCTTTTCTTCCAGTGATATTGAAATCTCCCCCACCAGAATGGGCGACCTTTCATCCCCACAAATTCTCACCAGATCTGCTAGGAATTCCGGTTTAAGCTCTGGTTGTGCCGCACCATATACGGCCACCAAAGCCCATCCAAAGCTGTCAATTTTTGACCTTACACGAAATTTGACAGCAAAATCACCGTGGACCACATTCAGCAGCTCTAAAGTTTCGCACTTAACCCCAAGTAGTATCCCTCCGGATCTCCCCCTTGGAGGTAAACAGTGCCAGTCAAAATCAACCCCCTTGAAATGGTGTTGAGAAACTGGGAGGTGAAATTATCTCTACCCGTCTCCAATAAAGCCATAAAATCTAATTTTTGTTCTGCTGATGTATCGCTAAGGAATCTCCTTTTAGCCAAGTCCGCTAGACCTCTGCTATTCCAGAATATCCCTTTCATATTTCATCATGAAATTTTTTCTTTTGTTTAACTCTCGCACTTCGGCACACCGCCGATGTAGGATAAACCTTCCTCTTCTAGTTTTTTTTGGTTTATCCTTCATCTGCTCAACATGTTGAGCATCTGTGTCATGAGTGGCCTCTGGCTGTAGAGGGGCCACATACCCCTCTGAAACCATATCCTTCTCCTCCACCTCTAAGCCCTCCGTGGGGACCAAATCCTCACAGAGACTCTGAAGCGCAGTTACTCCAAGATCATTGATATCTGCTTCATTCATGGGTTTTACCGCTGCTAGATGTCGTATTAAATCCACAGCTCTATCTGCCTCTAAGCCTAGTAGATCATTAATTGACTTTGCGGTTTCTATGTCATTACTACTAAGAGAGATCCCTAAGTTATTGGATTTATCAATAATATCATGCTCAGAAAAGTGCAGAATTGAACAACTTGTATTAACTGACATACCTGTATGAGCTTGATGTCTCGAAGCTTGGCGGCCCTCATGGCTCGACCCATCTGTATGTCATCCGCGTCCAGCTGACCCTGGATCCGGTGACAGAACAATCTGTCACCGGACATAGGGTCCGGATACCCCCAAAAGCGATGACGTCCTCCAGAGCGACTCCAGCCGGCACTCATCGGTTCGGCGCCCTCTCAGAGACTGTCGCCGCCATCTTCCACCGATCCATCTTCAGAGCATGTACCGACGCATCAATTACCAGGCCTGCAGTCGATGCCACCATGACGTCAGACAACGCCACCTCCCTACGCGCGTCCATCATCACACATCCATTGCCGAGACCCTGTTGCGCCACGCCGCCAAGACTCCACATTGCCAATGCGAACAAGAAACGCCGCTCCACTAGTAAAACAGTAAAACCGTTCACTGGTCCCTCGATCTAATGCACACCTCCAAGAATGACGCCCCAAGGAGGGAACGACACGAGAGCGGCGCCATCATCCGATCAATTGATCAAGGGTTTCCCAAGATGCACAAATCGAACTTACAAGTGGATAGAGCTTCCCAAGATGCACAAATCGAACTTAGATATTTGGCAGAACTCCCCTCACCTTATGCATATCTAAAGAAGATGGAAATCAGAGTCCTTTACAACTGCAACGACAAGTGGATGCATTGGCAACGTACACTGCTACAAGTGGAGAATAGAGCTTCTCAAGATGCACAAATTGAACTTAGATATTTGGCAGAACTCCCCTCACCTTATGCATATCTATGATTTGTAAATGGCTGATCCCTTTGACTCATCCTTGTGTGGATGCTCCAAGGGTGTTAGATAAGCCTTTCCAAAGATTGCTTTGTTCCCATGCTGGAGCAAACCAGGATTTAGGAGGGGAACAAGATGGTTAAATGTTACTAGTTTTTGTGTGCTACCTTCAATAAGTACTTATTATTCTCCTGCTCAAAGTCATATTGTAAGCTGGGACCACCTGCAGGTTGCAGATAAGCATAACAACCTTATTTTGCTAGACTCCGAGGTTCCTGTTTGCAGTGAAGAATATATGCAGTTTTCTCAGTTTTGTTACATGTCCAAGCTCTTCCGTAAATCTCACTCTTATAAAGAAAATTAAAGTTTGAACGTTGTTTTGTGTTTACATTCAGGTGGCATTAAAATGTATTCTTCTCTGCTTTTAATGGTTTTCCTGACTTCATTCTGTCACAAATTGCTGTATTGAACATAGGTTCAAATGATACCATGGAGGAATTTCTTATTGTGTTTTCTTTTGCGGGGTATTTTCTTATTGTCTTTTGACGATTATGACGGTTGTTATTTTGTATCCACATCCATTTATTTCATGACATCTCATTTGGAGATTGCACACATGTTTCTTGGTTTCTGGTTAGGCAATTCACTAGATAAAGTGTTGAATGAAAAATTGTATGGAGACAGGGTGTTCCAGGATTCCATGGCTAAAGAACCGTTTTTTTGGAGGAAAAAGAATAGCAATCCTCCTTCAGAGTCTTCTAAAGATATTTATATTTTAAAGATGGCTAAAGAAGCAGTTTGTGTACAAAAAACAAAGAGTGTGGATTATGTGAATTGCATGATGTATTGCTGTTCGTGCATAGGCACGTATATATGATGTACAAAGGTGGGCCATGGACCTCAACTATACAAGGAACTATAAGGCGGGCCCAATACATAATATGCACGTAACACATATACTCAACACCCCCCCCCCCCGCAGTCGAAGCAGCACCGCGGCTGACGCAAAGAATGGACCGGAACTCCTCAAATGACGTCGTAGGCAAGCCCTTGGTCATGATATCGGCAAATTGTTGGGAAGTAGGGACGTATAAAACACGAATATGGCCAAGGGCCACCTGTTCCTGAACAAAATGAATATCCAACTCAATATGCTTGGTCCGTCGATGATGCACCGGGTTAGCGGAGAGGTAGACCGCCGAGACGTTGTCGCAGTAGACCACCGTGGCACGATCGACAAGGCAAGAGAGCTCCTGAAGTAGCTGGCGAAGCCACAAACACTCGGCAACGGCATTGGCCACTACACGATACCCAGCCGCAGAACTGGAACAAGAGACCGTAGGCTGCCGCTTGGACGACCACGAGATAAGTGAGGGTCCAAGGTAGACACAATAGCCCGAAGTGGAGCGACGAGTGTCAAGGCAGCCCGCCAAGTCTGCGTCGGAGTAGGCGGTGAGGGCGGTGTCGGCGGAGGCGTAAAGCGTAACGCCAAGATCCATAGTGCCACAGATATAGCGGAGAATCCGCTTGACGGCAGCCCAGTGAACGTCTCGAGAAGCATGGGTATGAATACACACCTACTGCACGGCATACTGGATCTCCGGTCGAGTCACAGTGAGGTACTGGAGAGCACCAACGATAGACCGATAGAAAGCGGCATCCGAAGTAGGAGAACCATTTGGGGCAGAAAGCTTGGCCTTCGTATCAACAGGCGTAGCGGCGGGCTTGCAGTTAAGCATGCCGGCGCGCTCCAGGAGCTCGTGAGCGTACTTTCACTGATGAAGGAAGAAGCCATCCGGACGGCGCACCACCTCGACACCGAGGAAGTAGTACAAAGGACCCAAGTCCTTGATGGCGAACTCAGCGCGAAGACGAGCTATGAGCTGACTGAGGAGACCATCCGTACATGCCGTCAGGATGATGTCATTGACATAGAGCAGCAAGTAGGCCGTGTCAGAGCCCTGATGATAGACGAAGAGCGAGGCGTCCGAGCGGGTAGGACGGAACCCAAGCTGATGGAGAAACGCCGCGATGCGCTGGTACCAAGCGCGCGGAGCCTGCTTGAGCCCGTACAAGGACCACGAAAGCAGGCACACGTGGTCTGGAAGCGCCGGGTCAACAAACCCGGTGGGCTGCTGGCAGAAGACCTGCTCCTCGAGGTGACCATGGAGGAAGGCGTTGGAGACGTCCATCTGGTGCACCGGCCAAGCACGGGAGACCGCAAGGTGGAGAACCGTGCGTATCATGCCGGGCTTGACGACCGGAGCGAAGGTGTCGGTGAAGTCGATGCCAGCACGCTGTCGGAAGCCACGAACGACCCAACGCGCTTTATAGCGATCAAGGGTACCATCAGGACGGAGCTTGTGTTTAAAGACCCACTTCCCGGTAATCACGTTGGCGTGGCGGGGACGGGGAACAAGCTGCCACGTCCGGTTGCGCAACAGGGTGTCAAACTCCTCTTGCATCGCAGCCATCCAGAGCGGGTCACGAAGAGCGGCTCGAACGGAGGACGGCAATGGCGACGGCTCAGAGGTGGACGCGGAGGACGGCAATGGCGATGGCTCAGAGGTGGACGCCGCATGGATGTAGTCATCCGAGGAGTAGCGCGAGCTCGGGCGAAAAACGCCTGTATGAGCGCGGGTGACCGGACTGGCCACAAGCGCCAGGGGGGCTGCGGGCGCCGAGGAGGCTGGGGGCGCTGGGGGCGCCGAGGGCGCCGAGGAGGCCGGGGGCGCCGAGGGGCCGCGGGGGGGCCAGTACGCGCCGCGGTTATAGGAGGCGCCGCTTGCGGGGGGCGCGCCTCAAAGCCGGGGGGCGGGCCAAGGGAGGCGCGCGAGGGCCCTAGGAGAGGCGTCGAGGAGCCCGTGTCACCGGTGGCGGGAGGAATAGCCGGGGGTACCCGCTGAAGCGGAAACACATGCTCATCAAAGTAAACGTGCCGGGAGGTGAACACACGGTGGGAGACGGGATCATAGCACCGATATCACTTGGAATTAGAAGGGTAGCCGATAAAGATGCAAGCGACGGATCGAGGTGCAAGCTTGTGAGAAGCAGTGTCGGCAGTGTTGGGATAGCAAAGGCACCTAAAAATACGCAAGTCGTCATAAGACGGAGGCGTACCAAAGAGAAGATGGTGAGGTGCGTAGTTCCACCGTCGGCGGCAGGGTCTAAGGTTAAGAAGAAGTGATGCAGTGGCGAGTGCGTCCGACCAGAAACGAGGTGGCACGTTGGCATGAAACAGGAGCGTGCGAACACAGACATTCAGAGTGCGAAGGACGCATTCGGCTCGACCGTTCTGCTATGAAGTGTACGGACATGTGAGGCGGAAAACGGTGCCGTGATGCGCCAAAAAAGTGCGGAAAGTGAGGTTGTCGAACTCTTTTACATTGTCTGTCTGAAGCGCAAGGATGGGACGCCCAAAATTTCATGCGGACATAGGAGTAAAGAGCCGTCAAGGTAGAGAGTGCATCCGACTTTCTGCGCAAAGGAAAAGTCCACACATAGTGAGAATAATCATCAAGAATGACCAGATAATATAAATAGCCCGAGTTACTAGGAACTGGAGAGGTCCACACATCGCTATGAATCAACTGAAAAGGAAAAGAAGCAATGGTGGTGGAATTATTAAATGACAGGCGAACGTGTTTGCCGACTCGACAGGCATGACAAGTGTGATCCTCGATCTTATTGCAAGTGAAACTGAAACTCCTAGAAATATGACGAAGTGTGACGGGGTTGGGGTGACCTAAGCGAGCGTGCCAGAGATCAACTCCAGTGAAGAGAGCGACCGGTGCGGTGGTGGTGGATGAGGGCGAATGCACCGGATATAGCTCGCCGGGGCTGTCACATCGGTGAAGTACCATCCTGGTTCGAGCGTCCTTGACACTAAAACCAAACTCGTCAAATTCAACAGTGACAGGGTTTTCACGAGTGAAATAACGAACGGAGATAAGATTCTTAATAAGATGAGGAGACACAAGTATGTTAGACAAAGATAAAGACGTAGAAGTAGAAGGAAAAGAAGTATGCCCAACATGTGTGATAGGAAGTGTGGAACCGTCGCCGACAATGATGCGGCGGTCGGTGGAGACAGAAGTGAAGGAGACAAGATTACCAAGATGAGCAAACATGTGAGCCGTAGCACCAGTGTCCATGTACCAATCACCACCTCCAGTGTAGTTATTCGGCGTAGGAGCGGCATGCAGCCCGATGAGGAGCACCGGGTCCCAGGGCGCCGGCGACAGGGTCGGTGAGGGAGACGGAGGTGCCATGGGGAAGCCGTAATCACCGCTTAGCTGCGGCGGTGGGTACTCTCCATACGGCTGCGGAGCCGCGTAGTATGCATGAGGTGCGGGAGGGGCGGGAGGCCCGTACGGTGTGGATAGTAGCCCCGGCGGCAATTGCGGTGCCGGGTAGGCCGGATGATTCGTCGAAAAAATCTGCTGGCCCGCTGACGACCCCCACCAATACCCGGAAGACCCGTACACGGGCGAAGCTCCGTACGCCCCCTACGTGAGAACGGGCGCGTGGGGAGCCGCACTGGAGGGCGCCGACGGCGGGGCGACGACGGACTGGCTGAAGAGCGCCGGCCGCGGAGCCGCGACAGAGGGCGCCGGCGACAGGGTCGGTGAGGGAGACGGAGGCGCCATGGGGAAGCCGTAATCGCCGCTTAGCTGCGGCGGTGGGTACTCTCCATACGGCTGCGGAGCCGCGTAGTATGCATGAGGTGCAGGAGGGGCTGGAGGCCCGTACGGTGTGGATAGTAGCCCCGGCGGCAATTGCGGTGCCGGGTAGGCCGAATGATTCGTGAA
>NC_057800.1:36020490-36030671 GCF_018294505.1 Triticum aestivum | reverse complement strand
CACATTGCTTACATTTTTCTCCAGAAAATGGTTGCCGTCAGCTTGGCAACCAAAATGCACACAATGAAAATTTTGGTTCTTCACTCTGTTGGTCCTAATCTGGGTGTGGCTATTGACTTCCTGAAGTGCTTCCCTTTCTTCGAAAAGCTTTATGTCATTGTGGGTGTTTATAGCTGTTGCTCTAAACTTCAAATTAACCATTGTCCATTGGGTCAGAGTTATGACAAGTAAACTAGTATTAGTATTTTGCTGCTAACTTGTTAGCAACTGCCTTCATATCGTTTCTTTTCCCTATCCCCAGTTGCATCATCAACAAGAGGATTTAAATAATGCGCTGGACTATGGCCCATTGGATCCGGTTGAACGCCTTGAGCTCCACCTAATTAAAAGTGCTAGTGTTGCTGAACTACAACGGCGATGAAAGGCTGTTCGTTGACTTTGTGAAATTCTTTATTTTGAACGTGAAAGTGCTAAAGAAGATGGAAATCAGAGTCCTTTACAACTGCAACGACAAGTGGATGCATTGGCAACGTAGGTAGCTACAAGTTTTTTCTTTTTTTGAAAAGGAGGATGACCCCCGGCCTTTGCATATCTAGAAGATGCATGCGGCCATTTTATTTATTATTCACAAAAACCTTACAAAGAAATACATCAATAAGTCTGAAGTTACCATCTTTGCAACATCTGTCGCTACTCCTATCTAACTGATAAAGGGGGTGCCGAGAGTCCAGGCCAAATACCAAACAGACCTCGCACCAATGCCTAACATCTAAAACCTGAGGCCCCAACTAAGCCACCTGCTCTTTTTCTTTGCAAAGGAGGAATATCTCTGGCCTATGCATCAGTCGATGCATGCAGCCATATTATTAGAAACCACAATAGAGTCTTAACATCCAAGAAAGCTCAAAATCCGAGAAAAAAAAGAAAATTAATATGTAAAGCGCCACAACCGGCAATAAAGCGCCACATCCGGCGACAAATAACAGGCTACGATGTCTACACATGCAGCCTATTATTAACTCGCCATCCAAATCGGCTGAAGATATCCGTGCTACCCAATAACCATAGGCCCCCTGTAGTCTGCATGAGTGAGTAACGACCACATACGGATCCAGCCTGTAACTCTGTAGATAACCTGCAAAAAAAAATGGTGAATGTTGTACCATTAAAAGACATATCATTTCTAGTGTTTCATATAGCCCACAATAAAGCCCACATCCCTATTCGAATATGTTTAGCTATGTGTATGTCTACTCCATAGAGTCACGTCCCAAATAACGTGTTTAAGCTCATTTGAGGTTGGATGTTAAAAGCTATATGAATAGATCGCCATAACAATTTTGCAAGTGGACACTCGAGAAAGAGGTGTTTAATCGTTTCGTTTTGATCACAAAAACAACACCTGGGGTTACCAACCCAATTCCTTTTCATCGGATTATCTTTGGTCAAGATGACTCCTTTGTGGATGAACCACATAAAGAGCTTGATGCGGAGTGGAACTTTAATCTTTCATATGTGCAAAGACCTCGACAATGGCCTGGAGTCAATTAAGTCCAAATACATGGATTTCACAGAGAATAATCCATTTTTGGTTAATTTCCAACTAATTTTATCCGCCTGGTCTCAAAGTTGAACATACATCAACCTATGGACCAGGTGTAATCAAGCATTCCAACGTTCCCCTACAAGAGATCTCCTAGATTGGATGTTAAGTGGTACTAAATTTAACACTATGGCGACATAATCCTCCTTACGTTGCACAATATTATATAGGGAAGGGTATTGTAAAGCCAGAGGCGTCTCCCTTAGCCATGTGTCCTCCCAGAATCTAGTAGAGGTACGTACCACTACCAATTAGGAACTTCACCCGCCGGAAGAAAGTTAATTTTGTCTTCATTAACCCTTTCCAAGACGGTGAGTCCGTTGGCCTTGCATTCACCTGAGCCAAAGTCTTAGTATGTAGGTATTTATTCCGTAAGATTTGCACCAACATGCCTTCGGTCTCCGTAGATTGTCTGTATAGCCATTTGCTAAGCAAACATCTATTCTTTACCTCTAAATTCTCGATCCCTAAGCCACCCTGGTCTTTTGGTCTACACATGATATCCCATCTAGATAGTCTATATTTTTTCTTGGCCTCATCGCTTTGCCAGAAGAATCGGGATCTGTAAAAGTCTAATATTTTCCGTACCCCTATCGGTACTTCAAAGAAAGATAGGAGGAACATCGGCAAATTTATCAAAACCAAGTTAATCAACACCAGCCGCCCTCCGTAAGACATTAGCTCGCCCTTCGTCAACCGTCTATGATGGATTGGATCCCGAGATAACTAAAAGGTAAGGATCCCATTTCACAATCGAACAAGTTTCTATAATTATCTTGTTCTTCTTTAGCTCTCCCAAAGTAGGACGGAGATGCCCCCATCTACGAGATGGGGATTGAGACATATCCGCTAATAAGTACTGCCAACATATCCGCTATAATGTTGAACAGCACAGGAGACATGCAGTCTCCATGTCGTAACCCCTTACGTGTCTGGAAATAATGACATGTGTCATCATTGACCTTTATCCCGACACTGCCTTTCTGTATGAATGAATCCACCTGAGATCTCCAGGCTTCGTTGAACCCCTTCATACGTAAGGCTTGCTGAAGGAAGGGCCATTTGACCTTATCATACACTTTTTCAAAATCCACTTTGAAGACAACCCCATCTAGTTTCTTCGAATGGATTTCGTGCAATGGTTCATGTAGAACTACCACCCCTTCTAGGATTTGTCGTCCTGACATGAAAGCAGTTTGAGTGGGTTGCACGACCGAATGGGCTATCTATGTCAACCTATTCGTGCCATCCTTTGTAAAGATCTTAAAGCTTACATTGAGAAGACATATCGGTCTAAACTGCTCAATGCGAACAGCATCCACCTTCTTTGGCAACAACGTTATTGTTCCAAAATTGAGGTGAAACAAATTTAAGTGGCCTTCGAACAAATCATGGAACATAGGCATAAAATCACTCGTTATGATATTCCATCATTTCTGCTAAAATTCTGTCGGGAACCCATCTGGCCCAGGCGCTTTATTATGCTTCATTTGCGTTATAGCATTGAACACCTCTTTCTCAGTGAAAGGGGCAAACAACACCTCATTCTCTTCTAAGTTGAGTTGCGGTATGTCCCCGATCACATTCTCACCAATAGAAATGAAACTTTCTTCGGGTGCTCCAAAAAGTTTCTTATAATATTCAGAAATGTATAACTTTAGGTTCTCATGTCCTACAATTGTACCCTCATCTTGTTCTAGCTGTATTATCTTTTTCTTTCTATGATTCCCATTAGCAATCAGGTGGAAGAATTGTGTATTATCATCCCCTTGGACAATCTTAGAAACCTTTGCTCTAAGCGCCCATTTCATCTCCTCCTCTCTCATAAGGGCTTGTAACTTATTCTCGGCCTCATTCTTAATATCTCTCTTAGAAGTATTAAGAGGTATAGATTCCGCTTTCACATCAAGTTCATTAATAATTCGTGCCAATCTTTCCTTTTCCACTTTATAGATACCACTTTGGTGTTTGTCCCAGCCTCTCAAAAACTGGCGCATATGTCTGATTTTGTTTTGCCATCTCTCCACACTAGAAGACCCTCGCATGTCTCTAGCCCATTCAGCTGCAATGCGCTCCATGAAGCCCTTCCTCTCAAACGATCCTAGTTCGAAAGAGAAAGTATTTTTGTTTCCCACGTGGGTCGCTTCCCCGGAATCAACCAGTAGTGGGGTATGATCAGAGATGACCCTCTGTAAGGCTTGAACCGTAAACAACGGAATTTTTTCTTCCCACTCAACACTAGTGAGAACCCTGTCCAATTTCTCATAAGTAGGAATTGGAAAAGAATTGGCCCACGTGAATTGCCTACCAGTGAGGTCAATCTCCCTCAAATCGAGACTTTCAGTTATCATATTAAACATGAATGGCCATCTTCCATCAAAGTTGTCATTATTTTTTTCCTCTTTTCTTCCAGTGATATTGAAATCTCCCCCACCAGAATGGGCGACCTTTCATCCCCACAAATTCTCACCAGATCTGCTAGGAATTCCGGTTTAAGCTCTGGTTGTGCCGCACCATATACGGCCACCAAAGCCCATCCAAAGCTGTCAATTTTTGACCTTACACGAAATTTGACAGCAAAATCACCGTGGACCACATTCAGCAGCTCTAAAGTTTCGCACTTAACCCCAAGTAGTATCCCTCCGGATCTCCCCCTTGGAGGTAAACAGTGCCAGTCAAAATCAACCCCCTTGAAATGGTGTTGAGAAACTGGGAGGTGAAATTATCTCTACCCGTCTCCAATAAAGCCATAAAATCTAATTTTTGTTCTGCTGATGTATCGCTAAGGAATCTCCTTTTAGCCAAGTCCGCTAGACCTCTGCTATTCCAGAATATCCCTTTCATATTTCATCATGAAATTTTTTCTTTTGTTTAACTCTCGCACTTCGGCACACCGCCGATGTAGGATAAACCTTCCTCTTCTAGTTTTTTTTGGTTTATCCTTCATCTGCTCAACATGTTGAGCATCTGTGTCATGAGTGGCCTCTGGCTGTAGAGGGGCCACATACCCCTCTGAAACCATATCCTTCTCCTCCACCTCTAAGCCCTCCGTGGGGACCAAATCCTCACAGAGACTCTGAAGCGCAGTTACTCCAAGATCATTGATATCTGCTTCATTCATGGGTTTTACCGCTGCTAGATGTCGTATTAAATCCACAGCTCTATCTGCCTCTAAGCCTAGTAGATCATTAATTGACTTTGCGGTTTCTATGTCATTACTACTAAGAGAGATCCCTAAGTTATTGGATTTATCAATAATATCATGCTCAGAAAAGTGCAGAATTGAACAACTTGTATTAACTGACATACCTGTATGAGCTTGATGTCTCGAAGCTTGGCGGCCCTCATGGCTCGACCCATCTGTATGTCATCCGTGTCCAGCTGACCCTGGATCCGGTGACAGAACAATCTGTCACCGGACATAGGGTCCGGATACCCCCAAAAGCGATGACGTCCTCCAGAGCGACTCCAGCCGGCACTCATCGGTTCGGCGCCCTCTCAGAGACTGTCGCCGCCATCTTCCACCGATCCATCTTCAGAGCATGTACCGACGCATCAATTACCAGGCCTGCAGTCGATGCCACCATGACGTCAGACAACGCCACCTCCCTACGCGCGTCCATCATCACACATCCATTGCCGAGACCCTGTTGCGCCACGCCGCCAAGACTCCACATTGCCAATGCGAACAAGAAACGCCGCTCCACTAGTAAAACAGTAAAACCGTTCACTGGTCCCTCGATCTAATGCACACCTCCAAGAATGACGCCCCAAGGAGGGAACGACACGAGAGCAGCGCCATCATCCGATCAATTGATCAAGGGTTTCCCAAGATGCACAAATCGAACTTACAAGTGGATAGAGCTTCTCAAGATGCACAAATCGAACTTAGATATTTGGCAGAACTCCCCTCACCTTATGCATATCTAAAGAAGATGGAAATCAGAGTCCTTTACAACTGCAACGACAAGTGGATGCATTGGCAACGTACACTGCTACAAGTGGAGAATAGAGCTTCTCAAGATGCACAAATTGAACTTAGATATTTGGCAGAACTCCCCTCACCTTATGCATATCTATGATTTGTAAATGGCTGATCCCTTTGACTCATCCTTGTGTGGATGCTCCAAGGGTGTTAGATAAGCCTTTCCAAAGATTGCTTTGTTCCCATGCTGGAGCAAACCAGGATTTAGGAGGGGAACAAGATGGTTAAATGTTACTAGTTTTTGTGTGCTACCTTCAATAAGTACTTATTATTCTCCTGCTCAAAGTCATATTGTAAGCTGGGACCACCTGCAGGTTGCAGATAAGCATAACAACCTTATTTTGCTAGACTCCGATGTTCCTGTTTGCAGTGAAGAATATATGCAGTTTTCTCAGTTTTGTTACATGTCCAAGCTCTTCCGTAAATCTCACTCTTATAAAGAAAATTAAAGTTTGAACGTTGTTTTGTGTTTACATTCAGGTGGCATTAAAATGTATTCTTCTCTGCTTTTAATGGTTTTCCTGACTTCATTCTGTCACAAATTGCTGTATTGAACATAGGTTCAAATGATACCATGGAGGAATTTCTTATTGTGTTTTCTTTTGCGGGGTATTTTCTTATTGTCTTTTGACGATTATGACGGTTGTTATTTTGTATCCACATCCATTTATTTCATGACATCTCATTTGGAGATTGCACACATGTTTCTTGGTTTCTGGTTAGGCAATTCACTAGATAAAGTGTTGAATGAAAAATTGTATGGAGACAGGGTGTTCCAGGATTCCATGGCTAAAGAACCGTTTTTTTGGAGGAAAAAGAATAGCAATCCTCCTTCAGAGTCTTCTAAAGATATTTATATTTTAAAGATGGCTAAAGAAGCAGTTTGTGTACAAAAAACAAAGAGTGTGGATTATGTGAATTGCATGATGTATTGCTGTTCGTGCATAGGCACGCATATATGATGTACAAAGGTGGGCCATGGACCTCAACTATACAAGGAACTATAAGGCGGGCCCAATACATAATATGCACGTAACACATATACTCAACACCCCCCCCCCCCGCAGTCGAAGCAGCACCGCGGCTGACGCAAAGAATGGACCGGAACTCCTCAAATGACGTCGTAGGCAAGCCCTTGGTCATGATATCGGCAAATTGTTGGGAAGTAGGGACGTATAAAACACGAATATGGCCAAGGGCCACCTGTTCCTGAACAAAATGAATATCCAACTCAATATGCTTGGTCCGTCGATGATGCACCGGGTTAGCGGAGAGGTAGACCGCCGAGACGTTGTCGCAGTAGACCACCGTGGCACGATCGACAAGGCAAGAGAGCTCCTGAAGTAGCTGGCGAAGCCACAAACACTCGGCAACGGCATTGGCCACTGCACGATACCCAGCCGCAGAACTGGAACAAGAGACCGTAGGCTGCCGCTTGGACGACCACGAGATAAGTGAGGGTCCAAGGTAGACACAATAGCCCGAAGTGGAGCGACGAGTGTCAAGGCAGCCCGCCAAGTCTGCGTCGGAGTAGGCGGTGAGGGCGGTGTCGGCGGAGGCGTAAAGCGTAACGCCAAGATCCATAGTGCCACAGATATAGCGGAGATTCCGCTTGACGGCAGCCCAGTGAACGTCTCGAGGAGCATGGGTATGAATACACACCTACTGCACGGCATACTGGATCTCCGGTCGAGTCACAGTGAGGTACTGGAGAGCACCAACGATAGACCGATAGAAAGCGGCATCCGAAGTAGGAGAACCATTTGGGGCAGAAAGCTTGGCCTTTGTATCAACAGGCGTAGCGGCGGGCTTGCAGTTAAGCATGCCGGCGCGCTCCAGGAGCTCGTGAGCGTACTTTCACTGATGAAGGAAGAAGCCATCCGGACGGCGCACCACCTCGACACCGAGGAAGTAGTACAAAGGACCCAAGTCCTTGATGGCGAACTCAGCGCGAAGACGAGCTATGAGCTGACTGAGGAGACCATCCGTACATGCCGTCAGGATGATGTCATTGACATAGAGCAGCAAGTAGGCCGTGTCAGAGCCCTGATGATAGACGAAGAGCGAGGCGTCCGAGCGGGTAGGGCGGAACCCAAGCTGATGGAGAAACGCCGCGATGCGCTGGTACCAAGCGCGCGGAGCCTGCTTAAGCCCGTACAAGGACCACGAAAGCAGGCACACGTGGTCTGGAAGCGCCGGGTCAACAAACCCGGTGGGCTGCTGGCAGAAGACCTGCTCCTCGAGGTGACCATGGAGGAAGGCGTTGGAGACGTCCATCTGGTGCACCGGCCAAGCACGGGAGACCGCAAGGTGGAGAACCGTGCGTATCATGCCGGGCTTGACGACCGGAGCGAAGGTGTCGGTGAAGTCGATGCCAGCACGCTGTCGGAAGCCACGAACGACCCAACGCGCTTTATAGCGATCAAGGGTACCATCAGGACGGAGCTTGTGTTTAAAGACCCACTTCCCGGTAATCACGTTGGCGTGGCGGGGACGGGGAACAAGCTGCCACGTCCGGTTGCGCAACAGGGTGTCAAACTCCTCTTGCATCGCAGCCATCCAGAGCGGGTCACGAAGAGCGGCTCGAACGGAGGACGGCAATGGCGACGGCTCAGAGGTGGACGCGGAGGACGGCAATGGCGATGGCTCAGAGGTGGACGCCGCATGGATGTAGTCATCCGAGGAGTAGCGCGAGCTCGGGCGAAAAACGCCTGTATGAGCGCGGGTGACCGGACTGGCCACAGGCGCCAGGGGGGCTGCGGGCGCCGAGGAGGCTGGGGGCGCTGGGGGCGCCGAGGGCGCCGAGGAGGCCGGGGGCGCCGAGGGGCCGCGGGGGGGCCAGTACGCGCCGCGGTTATAGGAGGCGCCGCTTGCGGGGGGCGCGCCTCAAAGCCGGGGGGCGGGCCAAGGGAGGCGCGCGAGGGCCCTAGGAGAGGCGTCGAGGAGCCCGTGTCACCGGTGGCGGGAGGAATAGCCGGGGGTACCCGCTGAAGCGGAAACACATGCTCATCAAAGTAAACGTGCCGGGAGGTGAACACACGGTGGGAGACGGGATCATAGCACCGATATCACTTGGAATTAGAAGGGTAGCCGATAAAGATGCAAGCGACGGATCGAGGTGCAAGCTTGTGAGAAGCAGTGTCGGCAGTGTTGGGATAGCAAAGGCACCTAAAAATACGCAAGTCGTCATAAGACGGAGGCGTACCAAAGAGAAGATGGTGAGGTGCGTAGTTCCACCGTCGGCGGCAGGGTCTAAGGTTAAGAAGAAGTGATGCAGTGGCGAGTGCGTCCGACCAGAAACGAGGTGGCACGTTGGCATGAAACAGGAGCGTGCGAACACAGACATTCAGAGTGCGAAGGACGCATTCGGCTCGACCGTTCTGCTATGAAGTGTACGAACATGTGAGGCGGAAAACGGTGCCGTGATGCGCCAAAAAAGTGCGGAAAGTGAGGTTGTCGAACTCTTTTACATTGTCTGTCTGAAGCGCAAGGATGGGACGCCCAAAATTGCATGCGGACATAGGAGTAAAGAGCCGTCAAGGTAGAGAGTGCATCCGACTTTCTGCGCAAAGGAAAAGTCCACACATAGTGAGAATAATCATCAAGAATGACCAGATAATATAAATAGCCCGAGTTACTAGGAACTGGAGAGGTCCACACATCGCTATGAATCAACTGAAAAGGAAAAGAAGCAATGGTGGTGGAATTATTAAATGACAGGCGAACGTGTTTGCCGACTCGACAGGCATGACAAGTGTGATCCTCGATCTTATTGCAAGTGAAACTGAAACTCCTAGAAATATGACGAAGTGTGACGGGGTTGGGGTGACCTAAGCGAGCGTGCCAGAGATCAACTCCAGTGAAGAGAGCGACCGGTGCGGTGGTGGTGGATGAGGGCGAATGCACCGGATATAGCTCGCTGGGGCTGTCACATCGGTGAAGTACCATCCTGGTTCGAGCGTCCTTGACACTAAAACCAAACTCGTCAAATTCAACAGTGACAGGGTTTTCACGAGTGAAATAACGAACGGAGATAAGATTCTTAATAAGATGAGGAGACACAAGTATGTTAGACAAAGATAAAGACGTAGAAGTAGAAGGAAAAGAAGTATGCCCAACATGTGTGATAGGAAGTGTGGAACCGTCGCCGACAATGATGCGGCGGTCGGTGGAGACAGAAGTGAAGGAGGCAAGATTACCAAGATGAGCAAACATGTGAGCCGTAGCACCAGTGTCCATGTACCAATCACCACCTCCAGTGTAGTTATTCGGCGTAGGAGCGGCATGCAGCCCGATGAGGAGCACCGGGTCCCAGGGCGCCGGCGACAGGGTCGGTGAGGGAGACGGAGGTGCCATGGGGAAGCCGTAATCACCGCTTAGCTGCGGCGGTGGGTACTCTCCATACGGCTGCGGAGCCGCGTAGTATGCATGAGGTGCGGGAGGGGCGGGAGGCCCGTACGGTGTGGATAGTAGCCCCGGCGGCAATTGCGGTGCCGGGTAGGCCGGATGATTCGTCGAAAAAATCTGCTGGCCCGCTGACGACCCCCACCAATACCCGGAAGACCCGTACACGGGCGAAGCTCCGTACGCCCC
>NC_057800.1:36017735-36018825 GCF_018294505.1 Triticum aestivum | reverse complement strand
CATTGGGCCTGACTTAAGACGGAGTTGTTTGAGTGCTGGCACATCACCTGTTGTAAGTGATATCCGCAGTCCATCTATTGGCTCTAAACTTCATAGAAGGGATGAAAACCTGTCGTGTATTCCAATTTCCATGTGGTTGATACACCTTTAGCAGCTTGATTCCATTACTACCGATGGTCAGTCTAAGTATATATATGACGATGTTGACCTGCTGTGTTTCTGGAGAGTATATAACAAAAATATTCATCGTATGCTAAAGAAATGTTCAGTATGTATTTTAAAAAAAATCACTGTATATTGGGAAAAAAGCTCACCATGTATTGCAAAAGCTATAAAAAATAAAATGTCCAAAATTAATAGTAATAAAAATAAGCGAAGAGAAAAAACCAAAACAGACAAGATGCTATGTGGTCCCGCCCATCTGGAGGAGTCTACAGTGAAGCCTCGACTATATGACACACGCACGTGGTCGTCGTATAGGATTGCCCCCTCCCTCCTCCCAACCTCCTCCGGTTTTGTGCCGGTTTGATAAAATTCGGACTTCCAGACAGCATGGCCCACTGTCCATGGACATTTGGTGACAGACGTTCGATGACTAAAAGTGTTCGAACCGTGTGGTCCAAAAAATTTGCTGCACATTCTTAAGCTTTCTGTGCAATGTTGGGCCTGGCACAGTGACAACACAAAAGATTGATCACTGTATTTATTCATTTGTCTCCACATGTATGTAGAGCTTAAGCTTGAAGCCAGCAAGGCCAAAATCGGTGAAGCTGAGGATGGGTTCATCCCATTGTCTCAGTTGAACCCGTCAATGGCGCACAGGTGCAGAGTTCAGGTGCGCATCTCACGCATGTGGCACTCCTTCAACCCAAGAAACGGCACGACGTTTGGCTTCGACAGCCTTCTGATCGATCACGAGGTGACGGCATATTCCCTGCCCACCACTACTGTCCAATTAGCACCGTCTGAGTTTTCTCAACACAATGATCCTTCTTCTGGCCTTTCACTTGTAGGGTGGAATTATGCAAGCGCGTGTACAACCCAATGATAGTAAGCAACTCAAAGAGCGGTTATGCATTGTCAGATTTTA
>NC_057800.1:36015389-36016434 GCF_018294505.1 Triticum aestivum | reverse complement strand
CCTGTTGTTGCTGTCTTTGCAGGGATGCGTGTTCAATTCTTCACTGGTTAATTCTTCGTCTGGCCTTTCATTTGCTGGATTCCGCTGCATAATACCGAAGAATTATTCATCTCCTTATCATTCCATTTAGGCAAAAGACATGTAGTTTGCTCTTCACCACCTTCAAAGTACTACCTGGATTTGGAAATACCAGAGGTGCAAGAATTCCGTGCAAAGTGAGAACTGAGAGGACACTATGATCCAGGCCTTAAGATGTTTATTTTATGCAGGTTGTGCAATCCGCAAACCCCAACTGCTGACCTCCCATGTCAGGAAGAAAGCTCTGAAGAGAACCTTAATCCACTAGATTCAACTAGCATAGCTCAGGATTTGATCGAGAGTATTCGAACAATTGAACAGCTAAAGAAACTTAATAAACTGGAGTTACAGGTAATTTTAAGTTGCTACTGCTCTCATGAGTTGAAAGCGTATCTCTTTCATTCACACTTTATCTGTTACTTGCATAACTCCCTCTCTAAAGTAATATAAGATCTTTTAGATCACTACTAATATAAAATGTTTAGATCACTAAAGTAGTGTTCTGAACAATCTTACATTACTTTACAGAGGGGGTACTACATATTTGTGCAGAGCCTCCCTTAATGACATAGATTGCACCAGAGGTTGGTGGTATCTTTCATGCTCCCACTGTAGCTGTTCAATCAGCAGCTATGGAAAGAAATTCTGATGCAACCGATGCTCGCAAAATGACCAGTCACCTGTTCCAAGGTAAGAGAATGGAAGTCTAGCACGCAGGGTAAGATTGCCTCAATTGTTTGTTCAGTTCATACATCACCCAAAATAGTTACGTTGCTGGTAACTCAACGCATTAGGTATAAGGTGACTGCAGTGGTGAAAGATTCCACTGGCACCATGAACGTCGTGATCTTTGGTGATCAGGCGCAACAACTGGTTGGTGTTGCAGCAGAAGAACTTGTTGCAGAGATCACCGATGAGAACAGGTGCAGCATGCAAGATGCAATCCTGCGTGTTATTGACTCGACAC